>NC_073388.1:30006607-30291607 GCF_028641065.1 Leucoraja erinaceus | reverse complement strand
CCTCTGACACCTCGTGAATCTCTGGATGAAATTATAATTGCCATAAAGTTCTGAATACGTGATGTGAATCATTGCACCAATTTGTATTTATAGAACATCATCATTTGTGGTTGGTTGCCACAAGACTATGTTCGTACTTCCAAATGGTGCTGTGATTGAAGATACAAATCTTTTCATTCACAAGTGTGATGAATCCACAAGCTGAGGGTCGGTAATATTTGTTTTCAAACAAATCTTCCGTCATTATCATCCTGCTAAGTTAAGTTGGCTTTTAACCAGCTCTTCCATCTTTTTAACAATCAATTATTTGGGTTAATTTGATTGCACCTCTTGCAAGCTATAAGCAAGACTTTGAACAACAGTAAAGTTCATTAATGCATTTACCTGAATGGGTACCAGTTTATGACAGATTTATTTTGTTCAAATTTTTACCAGGAGGAAAATACACCACTATATTTCTTCTTGATAAACATTTTTATTTTATTTTAAATAGTGTCAGCAATGTGCAGAAGTGCAAACATTAAAATAAAATAAACTAATCACAAATTAATTCAATAGCAATGGTCTTTTAATTATTTCAGCTTTTAATTACTGAGAATTTCCTCTTGTCAACTTTAATGATATTTCAAGGAAACAAAAGTCATTATTGAATTTGCTAGTTCTCAGCACTGCAAGGTGAATTTGAAGGACGCCTGCTGGGGATATATATCTAAATCATTTAAACAATTACATTTATAACACAGCTGCTAACTTATTTTTAATGAAGGTCACTACATTTATTTTATAGTCATCCTCACTTAGATTACAGCAACACCTTTCACTCAGGCATGCAAAATACCTTTGAACTGCATCAAGGATTGTGTTATGCTTGTCCTTGCTGTAATTTATGTCATTTGTTGAATTCAGTTCTTATTAGAAATGAAAGGAACAATCTGCTGAAAGACAAGGAGTAATGGTTCTTGGTTTCAATGATCTACTGCACCTCAACCTGATAAAAAACAATTCTGCAAATAATCTTTGAATACATGCACAAATTGATTAAAAAAAATAACAATGTTGCAGTCTAAAATTTCCGTAAAAATAGCTGACATTTCCTCTTGAAGCTGTCGGCTTTCACCCTGCACCAACTCCTTGGTAGTTCAGGACAACTATGTGCAAATGTAGAAGTCCCCTGAGCTTGATACAGCTGATTACTTCTGTTGGTTCAATTGTTATTTCAATTGGACATCAATCAAATTGCAGAGAACAAACTTACCACAGTTTCCCAGAATATGTGCTGAGTAAAAAGAGAAATTGTAATATATGTTATTGATTTGAGATCATTTCAATGTATATAATTATGTGTGACTGCTTTCTAATGTTGAATTAAAAATATATATTTTTTAATAGTGTCATTCATTATTATCAGTTCCTGAATGCTGTGGCTATTTAAGGCTTCTATTTCACTTCGGAGTCACGTGAGTGACTACGTGAAGAAGGCTGTCAACCTGCATGTGCGTCAATACGTCCAGGCATGGCGCCACAACTGCTTGACAGGCGCGTTGCTCCTGCCACCGGTGAGTTAAAAGACCCGCAGGTAAGTTCTAAAGCTTTTTCTGAGGTCGTTGTGTCGTTCTAACTTGTTTGCAGTATCGCCACAAAGTTCCAGAACAAAATAATATGGACAAAATGAAAACTAGGAGAACCGGAGCAAGACCCGCTGCAGAAGACCGCGGGACCGTGGGTAGCTGGGGCCCACCAACTACACCACACCAGTCGCTGATGCTAATACCAGCGACTGCAGACTTGGTGACTCTGCAGAGCACCATGGCTACCCCAAGGGTGGGGAAAGCCAAGCAGAAGTCTGTAAGGCCAACCTATCTCCATTGACGTATTACAGGTAACCCATTCCTCCTCTCCCGTTTTTCTGTTTTTTTTAAATTTGTAACTTTCTACCCTCTCTTTCTCTCTCTTTCTATAAAAAATAAAAACACTAGAAGCAGAAGTAATTGATAATTGAAAATTTTAATAATGTATGACTGATGTATATGAAAAGTCTTTTTACTATAATATGTAACTATACTTTATAATATGTCTACTTCTAATAAAAATATTATTTAAAAAAAAATAAGTCTGTAAGGCCAACAGACTCAGATGAGTCAGGCCAGGAGGGTGCAACTTCCACTATGGGTAGCATCGGCGGACGCATAGCCCGGATGGAGCACCTCATGGATAGGGTGCTCCACCATGACACACTCCTTCGATTGGAGTTGTATCAACTTGGGTCTCCGGGTGAGCCCGGCAGCACCTGGGAAATTTAGGCCATATTCTATTGTTGGCTATTTAAAAAAATTTTAAAAATCAATTTTCACTGGTATAACAGACTTGATATGGTGTTGAACGTCGCGATATGATAAATCAATAATGCACAGAATAAAAAGTTTAATACATGTTCTATGAACATCATTGACTGGTATGAACACCGGATATCGCCTTGTCTGCGTCACGTGTTACAAGGCCCACAGACAATGTCGGTGGATGTTTTTCCCGCTACATTGGGCAAGGATGTGTTTTATGCTTTCCGTCATACCGCCTCAACTATCTATGTTTGCTAAATAGAACATAGACTGTCGCAACCTCCTGGTGTTACCAGATTGGTCGACACAGCCATGGGCTATACTGAGAATGATTAGCCTTTCATGGCCATCTCTAAAGGCAGTAGTCTGCTTTTTACCTTGTAATCCTCTCCATGACCAAATTAATTATTGATTTACAGAGTCTGAGAAGACCTTTTCTGGGGCTGGGATTGACTGAACGCACATTGGATGTACTCACTGCAGCCTGGAGAGACAGTACAAAGATACAATATATTTCTTATATTAGGAAATGGGAAGAGTACTGCTCACTGTCCAATATATCTTATGACTCAGCACACATTACCGATGTGTTGGAGTTTCTCTCTAAGTTGTTCTTTAAAGACAGGTTGAGTTATAGTGCTTTTAACTGTGCCAGAAGTGCACTATCGGCATATCTGGGACCACGATCAGGACACCAATCTGTGGGGACACACCCGCTAGTGTCTAGGTTCATGAAGGGCGGCTTCAACATGAAAACTCCTAGGCCCAGATATACGGAAATTTGGGCATAGTTTTAACTCTGCTTCGCCAGTGGGCACCGGCAACATCCTTATCCCTAATCCAGCTCACGTATAAAGTAGTGATGCTCATGCTTCTGGTGTCAACTCAGCGGGCCCAGTCATTACACAAGCTGCGATTGGATAGTATGGTCATGTCTGCCTACAGTATCACATTTTACGTATATGACCTGGTTAAGCAAAGCAGACCTGGTACTTCCGGCCTCAAGCTTCTTTTTGCAGCTTACCCCTTGGACATTCGGCTCTGTGTGGTAACACACCTACGACTATATATTAAGGTCACTAATAGTCTCAGGGGTTCGGAACAGGCATTGTTTATTAGTTTTAAGAAACCTCATAACAAGGTTTCGGTTCAGACCATTTCCAGGTGGCTGAAACAGGTGCTGATATACGCAGCAGTTGATACCGATTATTTTAAATCTCACTCCACCAGGGCAGCATCTACAACAGCAGCAAGGACAATGGACGTCCCGATGGACCAGATCCTAGCAACAGCAGGATGGTCAGGAGAACGTACTTTTCAGGCGTTCTATCATAAACCAGTCACCAGACCAAGGGCCTTTGCCGAAACCATTTTAAGTTCTGTTTAGTACTTTCCCTGGATAAGAGGATCTGCTATTTATTATGATATGCCCATTAAAAAGCTTCAGCATGTCCTCAAAAATTGCCGTGTCTCAATGCATTTACCTATTATCCTTGGTCAATCTATACAGTGTGTGGCTTGGACTTGAGTCCACGGCATGAAAGCACAGAGCTTCAAAATCTTCACGTAGTCACTCACGTGACTTCGAAGTGAAATAGTAAAATTAAACGAGAACTTACCAGTTTGAAGTTGATCTTTATTTTATGAGGAGTTACGATGAGAGATTACATGCCCTCCACTCCCCTCATAAAAGATCAGCTAGTATTTCTAGTCTCACGTATCTTACTATTTCTCAGTTCAACTGGTGTAATCTGTGCTTTCACACCGCTGCTTTAAAGGTTGACGCGCATGCGGGTTGACGACCTTCTTCACGTAATCCCTCATCGTAACTCCTCATAAAATAAAGATCAAACTTCAAACTGGTAAGTTCTCATTCAATCTTACTATTTGATATCTTTAACAGCCATTCTGCCTGCACAATTGAATGACCATTTGCCAATGCATTTTGCTTGGATTAACAATAAGCAGGGTCTGTCCTGCCCAGGAATTTTTTTACAGAACGTTATTATTCAGGTTTAGAGCAGATTCACGTGTGGGTAAGAGATGTTCCATAAAACAAATTCTGCATTATTCCACAATGATTACTGTGTTTAAGAAAACCACCCTAATTGTTACGTTGATCAATCATCAAAAGTTGGAAAGTACTAATAAAATGTGCAATTTTAACATTTAAAGTAAACATTCCACTTACTTCTCTGATTCTCTATTCGATAAACTTGAGACAATCTAACACCCTTATCTCCAGCTGTTAACTTGCAGATGTAAATGTAGCACCCATCACTGCACCTGAAGATCCCAATAACAGTCGATGGAATGACTGACCCAAAGATTCACTCATCCCTCCTTTTCTTTATAACCTAGCTTTTCTTGGTTAAGAAATGCTTCCATTTTTCAATTCACATCTACGTGGCTTAATACCTCAATGGCTTTTTCCATCACCATCTGTTGAATCGTCTACAGTACAGCTGTGTTTGAGATATCAGTGCTCCTCCATTCCTTCCAATCCAGGGTTCTGATCTATCTTGAAGATAGACACAAAATGCTGGAGTAACTCAGCGGATCAGGCAGCATCTTCCGAAGAATAAGGATCTCAACACGAATCATCACACATTCCTTCTCTCGAGAGATGCTTCCTGTCCCGCTGGGTTACTCCAGCATTTTGTGTCTATCTTCAGTTTAAACTAGCATCTGAAGTTCCTTCCTACGCTTCTCAACTACCTCCATGGGTGGCTGCAGTTTCCAATGCCTATACTCCCAGCAAACCATCCTCAAACATCTCTGCTTCTCTCCCTTTTTTTTCTTACTTAAGACTACTCATTCAAGCTTCTCTCTCCTGAAAAACTTTTAATAACGGACATAGATAGGGTAGACAGCCAGAACGTTTTTTCCCAGTATGTCCAACATCAGAAGGCATGAGGTGAGAGGGGAATGTTTAGTGGAGATGTGCGGGGCTTGTTTTTTACTCAAAAAGTAGTGGGGGCCTAGAACGGATTAATCTCCATGTGGTGGTGGAGGCAGATACAAAAGTGGAGTTTAATAGCCTTTTCAATAGGCACGTGGAAGTGCTGAGAATAGAAGAATATGGATCACGCAAATGAGAACATTCTGAGCAGACGGGCCCGTTACTGGGCTGTAATGTTCTATCTTGAATGTGAACTGATGTTAATTTACTTTTGTAATCATCCCTCTGAGGAACATTTGGACATTTGATTATAAAGCTGGTGCCTGCATAATTAGAAGTTATTTTGATTGTTGTAAAAATATAGAAGCTCACCAATCCTAAATAAGTACTATTTTAGAGATCGTACACACCTACTTCATGAGAAACTAATGGCCTTGATTTGATGGAGCAAACACTGAAGAAGTCATATCTTCACTTAAATATGTTTTCCACATTTAGTGGTCAGTCCCTGGAAGCCACTATTATTCCAGCACAGCCCTATCATAAAGTATCACACAGTGCAAACAGAACAAACACAGTGCCTTGTATTTTAAGCCTTTAGTTTCTTCCTTGTGCAACTGTGCAGATTATCATTTTCTATATTGCTGTTCTAAAACAACTGCAGATCGAGCTGTGAGTTAAATGTTTTATTAATTTCTCAGTTGCTTAATTCTGCTCAAAGCCAGCATAACTGAGAGCTGCACAAAACTACATTAAGAGTTGTTTATTTCATCTATTATGTTTGATTCCACATTATGCAAGCTGAGGAAAAGAGTTTTGCTTTGAGATAAATTGAATGGTCAGGTTCTGCAGGGATCTGAACATCACGTGAATCATGGCATGTCCGCACTTAAAATGGTATTCTGATGGTGTATTCTTGGTCCAAAGGCACAAAAAAGAATGTTGTCAATCATTTCATTTGCTGTTATTGGGAGCTTCAGGCATCGTGATTAGTTGCTATATTTTCAGATGTAGTTGCAGAGGCTGCCGAGTTAAAATACTATAGGAATTCTGAAGCCACCACATTTTATATTGAAAATATTAGAAATAGGCATTCTAAAAATAATTAATCAGTACCTATTCAAATGAAGCTCTCAAAAGGGGCTAGTTATTTATTGTCAAGCTTGTGTTTCTCTTACTAAATGTCCAACATCTATTATTGACAATAATGCACTAGAGACCAGCAAATTGAAAAAAAAGACGGTTAAATTAAATTGCATTCTTTACTATACTTTAATGCAATTTCTTTGCACTTTAAGCATTAGACTTGTATTTGGTACACTAAGCTGGTTATTACACAAGAAGTGTGTTTAAGACCTCAGTCACATCTTTGAAGAACTAAGCTTTCAAGCTGTAGATTCTGATAATTTGGGTGGCAGTCAGTCAGGAAGACGTTTGTAACACAGAATCAATATAATCTGCAGATCTCGGCCACTGCATTCAATTCTGTTCATACACTCTATCACCTGGGATTCATTACTTTTAAAACAGCTTTATACAAGGCAATTTGATTTGTTGGAAAGGGATATAATAAAGATTGAGACCAGCCAGCACCCCAGACTCTCCACCAATTTAGTTTCTCATACAAGGCAAATAGAAATTAGTGAGCAGAAAGTAGGTTTTCTCTCTTCAAAATCTGCCCTTCACTTTTATAAAAGTCAGTTTGACCTCGCTAATCTTGCTCAGCAAGCTCTATGAAGTCCATAGAGACACTTCTATTTCATTGTGAAGTTTTATCAAGAACTTAGCGAAAACTAAGTATGCAACCTAATAGCAAAAGAGATTATGGAAACTATGTAAAGAGGTAGTAAGAGTGATTGTGATCATGTCTATTGTACATCTGTGATTTTTGTTATGTATCTGTCAATGAAATCGATGGAGAAACATCCAATCGAGAAAACATAAAAACACAGAGAATTGTATTTGTGTTACAACAATTAAAACATAGAATATTGAACACAGAACATAAACAATAGAGCATAAAGCAAGGAACAGGCACACAATATACATGCTAAATGTGGTACCAAATTAAATTAATATGCCTGGAACATTCTGGCAAGGGTGGTGGTGGAGATAAAGACAACAATGACTCCAGTATATTTCTCCACTCCTGTAATTCTATGTGTCTCTCTAAAAGCCTCTTAAATGCCCTGTTGTACACCACCACCCTTGCCGGCATGTTCAACCTCCGGACCCTGACACCCACACAGGTGATTCACAGACCCCCCCCCCCCCCCCCCCCTCTCGACTGTGGGGAAAAATGTTACATGTATAAATAGTTCTTACATTCGGGAACCTGGTTAATTGAGTGGTGGGATTATTTCCTTGTCCTAACTATGTCTTTGCTTTAGCCGGTGGTTACATCCATTCCATCCCTCCCTCGCAAAGATGTGAGATTTCATTAAGAGCACACTTGGATGAATAGATGCAAGGAGCATGTAAAGCATCTCTTCCATGCGCGCAATAAATGAAACCAATAAAATGAGACAACTGTCACACCAAAGATAGACACAAAATGCTGGAGTGACTCAGTGGGACAGGCAGCATCTCTGGAGAGAATGAATGGGTGGCGTTTCGTGTCGAGACTCTTCAGACTCAGTCTTCAGGTCTGAAGAATGGTCTCAACATGAAACGTCACCCATTCCTTCTCAGCTGCCTGTTCCATTGAGTTACTTCAGCTGTTTGTGCCTATCTTTGGTTAAAACAGTTTACAGATTATCTGGTGTTTTGTGCGTGGGAGCTCGTGTGCATTACGCAAGCAACACGACGGTAATAAATAAAACGTGCTTCTTGTTGTCATGGGGGGGTGGGGCGGGGGAGGGTGGGAGGGAATCACCCGGTGTGGGTGTGTCAGGGTGTCAGTGTCCGGGGGTCGGGGGGGGGGGGGGGGGGGGGATCATCACCCTGGTGTGGGGATTGGGGTCCGATGGTGGTACACCATTGTCAATGACTCTGGGTGGGTGGAGGAACCAGCCTGTCCCACACCTCTGCTCCACCCAACCCACAGCCCATCACACTGTGGCCCCATGAGGGAGATGAGACGGAGGGTAGACGTGTTTGTGGGAGAGTGGGGGCTGTCCCGAGGGATGAGCACCCTCTGCCGCTTACAATTTAGTGCTCAGGTTCAGAGTGCCCAGTCACCTATGGCTTGTGTGGGGAAATGACCCCCACCTTCCCGTCTCCAACGGCCAGTGATGTGATGGACGCGGGGGTCTGGACCAATCACTGACAAGTCCCGCCCCCTGGCAACGTCACGTCCGTTATTTGACTTTTCTGTTGAGCGGCATTCGGTTTGTTGGCTTGTATGCGTCGCAGCCTTTCGGGTAGGTGGTGTGTCGACAGAGCGGCCATTCGGTGAGTTTGCTTTTAGGTGACGCAGCCTTTCGGTTGGTTGGTTTTTAGTTGTCTCGCCCTTTCGGTTAATTTGCTTTTAGGCGTCCCACCCTTTCGGCTAGTTGGCATTTTGACTTCATACGCTTTCGACTATATGACGTTTTGGCTTCATTTCCATTTGGTTATTTGGCTTCCACATCTTTGCTTCGGCCTCTCGTCCGTCGGCGCCACGTCCGCACATGCTACCATTTACTGCGACACTCCAAATTGCAACACCTCTCACTTCTCTATATTAAATTCTATCAACCATTCCTCTGCCCACCAGGCCAATCGATCCAGATCCTGCTGCAATCGTTCACAACCATCTACACTATCTGGAAAAACCACCAACTTTTGTATCATCAGCAAACTTGCTTATCTTGGCCTCTATGTTGTCATCCAAATCATTGATGTAGATGACAAACAGTAATGGGCCCAGCACTGAACCCTGAGACAAACCACTAGTCACAGGCATCCACTCCGGGAAGCAACCTTTCACTATTACCCTCTGCTTCCTTCCATGGAGCCAATTTGCTATCCATTCAGCTCTCTCTCTTTGGATCCCATGCGATCTAACCTTCTAGAGCAGCCTACCATGCAGAACCTTTTCAAACACCTTACAGAAGTCCATGTACACAACCTCTACAGCTCTGCCCTCATCAACCTTTTTGGTCACGTCTTCAAAAAAATCAATCGGATTTGTGAGACACGACCTCCCATGTACAAAACCATGCTGACTCTCTCTAATCAGCCCTTGTCCATCCAAATGCCTATATTTCCTATCCCTCAGAATACTCTCCAGCAACATGCCAACTACAGATGTTAAGGCCACCAGCCGATAGTTCCCAGTATTTTCCCTGCAGCCCTTCATGAAAAGCAGCACAACATTTGCCATCCTCCATTCTTCCGGCACCTCTCCTGTATTTTAGGACGACTCGAAAATTTCAACCAGGGCTCTCGCAATTTCCTCTCTAGTTTCCCACAATGTTCTCGGATATATCAGTTCAGCCCTAGATATTTGTCTACCTTCAAACACAACAGTGCCTTCGGTACTTCTTCGACAGTAACCCTGATTACTCTCAAGACACTTCAAGTAACTGCCCCAATTTCCTCCATCCTACTGTCTTTCTCCTCGGTAAATACAGAGGAGAAATACTAATATAGAACCTTGCCCATCTCCTGTGGCTCCGCACAGAGGTGGCACAGCAGTAGAGTTGCTACCTGACAGCGCTTGCAGCACTGGACATCTGGGTTCGATCCCGACTACAGTTGCTGTCTGTACCCAGTTTGTACGTTCTCCCCGTGACCGTGTGGGTTTATTCCGAGATCTTTGGTTTCCTCCCACACTACAAAGATGTACAGGTATATAGGTTAATGTGTAAATTGTCCCAAGTAGGTAGGATGGTGTTAATGTTCGGGATCGCTGGTCGGTGCGGACACGGTGGGCCGAAGGGCCTGTTTCCGCACTGTATCTCTAAATTAAACACAAAAAAAAATAGAATGTTGGAACAAAACAAAAAGACCGGGGAGCACTCACTGATTCAAAGAGATCAGTGGTATAAAAATATTCCATATTACTTATCACAGATTTATTCAAATATTGTATATGTCTTCTAATTAATGAATTGTGATAATCAGAATGTTTGTCAAAAATAAAGAGGTTGGAGGATCAAATCCATATCTGGAATTTGATAGAGAGGCAAACCTATCAATAGTGTGTAATTTGCCACATTGATGACATCTACTGCATTCTGACAAATGTGTGTACCTTCTCTGTGTGTTATTCTCGATGCAATCTGGAAGTAACCCAGGATGACTTAGTTTAGTTGTAAATCACATCCTATCACTGAGAGTCTTTGATCAGCAGAACGTTCATTTTGAAACAACTCCCACAGTCTCTCGTGAAAAATAGGAGAATCTGGATATTTTTTAGTTATAAATCATTTATGTATTATTCATTGGAAAGGAACCAAATTAAGATTCTTTGAAAATGATGGCAAAATAGCAGAGAAAATGAGATTAAAAAGGAACAATTCAATATCACCACTCCCCAATCCCTCACCCTTCTTGCCATTACAGTTAATCGATTCTCGGGAGTTAATGTTTGATAATGTTTTGTGAAGAAAAACGCATCTAATATAAAATAACTGTGCGTCGCAAGGACATAAGTTACATATCAATGAAAATTATTTCATTATAATTAGAAAGTAACTAAGAGGTAAATATTTTGATTAATACAGATGTATTAAATGTCTCTGTTATCCCTAGTAATGAAGACCAAAACAAATCAAATAATAAATGTCCCTGGTCCCTTCTCTTGGTTTGGCTGAGATAGCTGATCAAAGGAAGATGTGACCATTGGCTAAAGAACATCTGGTGGGTGAAGTTGATGATTTTTCAAGGTTTTATAATCAAAATTCAATCAGAAAGCTTAACGGAAAGTTGATATTTTGTTTAAAAAAAAAAGGTTTCAATAAAAAAGCTATGCTTTAGCTGTGCAAAAATGTGGATGGATCAGGTCAGTGTATTGAATACATTCTCGAGAAGAACGTGTTGACCTTGCATAAATGAGGTGTACTTCTATCAGAATGAACTCAAAGCTTAAGGGTTAAATTCTAAGGACAGTTTTCATTAACTTAGCTTTATCTTGAATTCAGAATATTTATGAATGATCTAATACGAATTATCAAGGATGAAGGCATACAATAAGATAGATCCAAAGGTAATAAATGCCAGGCTCCTGATTTAATTCTTCAGCAAAGGAGTGGATCTTTATTTCTTATTTACTCCATACCTTATTATTTGTTTTCTTTCTCTCCCTAACCACTCTCGGTAATTTATCTATATTGCATTCGGTACCCTGGATTTGACATCTTTTACATCGGCAAAAACAAGTGTAGACTAAATGACAATTTTGCCAAACACTTGAGCTATGTCTGCTAAGGACTGCTGGAGCTCTTGGATGCTAACCATTTTCACTTCCATTCGCATTTTCATACCAAGCTGTCTCACCTTGGCGTCCTCCATTGCCAGATTGAAGCCACGTGCAAAATGGAAGAACAGCACCTCATATTCTGCATAGCTTACAACCTAATGGCGTGAACATTGAATTCTTCAATTTAAAGTAATACCCCAGTATCCCATGTCTCTTCCATCTCCAAGCACCATATTCATCCTACTTCTTGTACGCTCATCTCCCACACCTGAATCCTATATTTTCCTTTTATCCTCTCTCTTTCCCCTCCCCCAATTCCCATCCACAAATAATCCTCCCACTGGCTTTACATTTCATTCCTCCTCTTGTTTCTTTATCTGACACCCTTTGTCTTCTTTTCATCTCCAGTATTTGTCACTCCCTCCACCAATCTGCAACACACTCTTCATCACAAGTATCAACCTATCGCTTTGTCAGGCTTTAACCCACAACTCCTCTCTCTTCCAGCTTGCTCCGCCATAATCCATCAGTCTGAAGAATGGTCCTGACCCATGACATCATCTGTCCCTTCCCTCCAGATACGCCGCCTGACTCGATGAGTTCCTCAGTACTTTGTGTTTTGCTCAATCTGTTAATAAGACGGCTGCATAAACTTTGGGGAACTAGGGTGCACTCTGTCTGAAATAATTTATTTGTCCTATCCATTCCACAACCCACATGTTTTCTGCAACTTAAAACAATTTTTTTCACTTCTCCAGCCTTTGTCATTTCTTCCAGCAATCTGCCAAGCATTTTCTCTCACTCTTCATGGCATCATGGTGGCGCAGCGGTAGAGTTGCTGCCTTACAGTGATTGCAGCGCCAGAAACTTGAGTTTAGTCCCGACTACGGGTGCTGTCTGTACGGAGTATGTATGTTCTCCCTGTGGTCTGCATGGGTTTTCTCAGAGATCTTTGGTTTCCTCCCACACTCCAAAGACGTACAGGTTTGTAGGTTAAATGGCTTGGTATGAGTGTAAATTGTCCCTAGTGTGTGTAGGATAGTGTTAATGGCGGGGATCGCTGATTGGTGTGGAGTCAGTGGGCCAAAGGCCCTGTTTATGTGCTGTATCTCTAAACTAAACAGTTCCAACGTCAGGTCGTGGAATGGAAACATTTACATTGCTTTTTGTAGCAGCAGATTTTTATATTGTTCAAGAGATAACTCCCTCTAGTCACTAAGTGGACTACATGATTAAGGAGAATGTCGTAATACGCATGTGAGCTCTCTGTGAGACCTTCAGAGCTTCTTCACAGACAAATTTTTATTACAAAATCTTTTGATTAATAGTTTCTTTATTGTTGAAGAAAAACAATAAGGTACATCCAACCTTATACTCCGACTTGTACACTTTAATTTTATCTAACTCCAGCATATCACTTTAAAGCTTAGAAAACTCCTCGTGTCTCCATTACACTTCGCATGGTCAAAGGGTATGCCTTCCTCATACAAGTCCCAAGCTACAACTAAAAACTAAGTTTCTGCGCAACACGCCCTAAAATGCGTCCTAAATCCCACCCACATAATAACGGGCAGTCTAAAATTTAAAGACACATGCCATAATTAATGACACACAAAATAAGCCAAATGGCCACTACACTGTTCTTGCCATAGATGCTGTTTAACCTCCTGGGCGTTACATGATTTTCTGCTTTTATTTTATGATGTGGCAAAATTAGGGTAAACAAGGACTATTATCTCAAAAGTACAAATGGATTTTTGAGAAACCAGGAAGCACAGTTTTTTTGAGAAAAAGTAGGGTTGACAATCTTCTCTAAAAGGTTGTCATGAAAATTTGAAAAATCCAAAATTGATTCATTTTCATCAGGTTAGCTTACTAAGTGAAATAGGACAAAGATAAGTATTTGCATTTGAGGTAAAAATCAGCTGCAAGCACAAAAAAAAGGACACAAAGAATTGAGATTGCAAATAATAGTACAAAAACTACAGATGCTGGAATATGCAGCAAGAACAGGATTTTTTTTAAATCAATATTTTTATTAGAAGCAGTGTACAGTAGTATAAACCGCGGCATATGACAAAATACATTTATTGTACATCTTCCATTTTAATTTTGACAAAAATGAAGTAGAAAAAGAGAAAAAGAGCAAGAAAGAAAGTGAAAGAGCAAGTGAATGTGTAAACCCCTAAACTACCAAAGAGTGTAGTCACAGAGTGAATAAGTAAAAACTAAAAAATAAATAAAAAGACAAAAACGAAAAACAATAATAAATTTAAAAAAGACCAAATTGTGTTGATATACCTACTTCATTTCTCACCACACCCATCACCCTGTCTGTAAATCGGTTTAATTCTGAAGTTGTGTTGCACCATACTATGCTTGTAATGAATCAATGAAAGGAGACCATATCTTTAAAAATTGCTCAGATTTTCCTGCTAAGACGAGTCTCATATCTTCAAGATGTAGAGTCTCAGACATGCTTGTCATCCACATTTTAAGAGTTGGAGTTTTATGCAAGAGGCAAAGGAGTGTGTTATAGTTGCTTCTTGAGATAGACATTTGTCGCAGATAGGAGATACATTTGGAAACATTTTGTTCAGTTTAGTTTTTGAGTAATATAGTCTGTGTCGTATTTTAAATTGGATTAGAGTATGTCTTACATTAATCGAACAATTATGTATATATAGGAGATATTTTTCCCATCTGTCTTTGGGAATTTTTAAGCTTAATTCCTGTTCCCACTCTCTTCTAATTACATCTGACGATTGAATTTCTATATTTAGAAGGATATTGTACAAGTATGATATTAAATTATTTGACTCTGCATTTCTATGCATACCTTCATCTAATATATCTGGCAACAGAGTTTGGTATTCGTTTTTAATTCCTAGCATTTCCCAATAAATAAATGTTTTATCTATAATAGATGGTTTGAACGACGGGTTATTAGCTATTGGAGAAAGAAGAGATAGATTTCTTAGTTTAACAGCAAATTTTACTTGTCCCCAAATTCGTAAAGTGGTATGAATAATCGTGCTTTTCTTGTATATTGTGTTCTTCAGCTTTATTGGGCAGAGAAAGATCGCGCCTATATTAAAAGGTGAGCAATCCCCTCTCTCCATTTCTAACCAATCTACCTGTTGACATGAATTACCCTGCCACTGAATGACATGTTTTATATTTTCTGCCCAATAATAGTATAAGAAATTGGGGTGCGTCAATCCACCGATTTCTTTGGGTTTGCATAGATGTCGTTTATGAATCCTATGTGATTTATAATCCCAAATAAAATTAGTAATCCGGGAATTCGTTTATTTTTTAACCGTGAATGTTCGGATGTATTAAACTTTCCGCTAAGGGTTCTATCGCAAGGGCAAATAGCAAAGGTGATAATGCGCAACCCTGCCTATTACCCCTGGATAAGTGAAATTTCGGAGAAAGTAAGTAAGTAAGTTTTATTTATATAGCACATTATAAATCAACTCACGTTGAAACCAAAGTGCTTTACATAAAATAAATAATAAGGTTCCGTACATCCATAGAAAAAGATTATAAAAAGAAAAATTGACACAACATAGTATAGAATTCAACACAAACGTCCCCCCCACAACAGAATCAAAATTTCCACTGTGGGGAAAGGCACCAGAAAGTTTAGTCCTCTTCCTCTGTGACCAACCGAGGTCGGGCCCATTTGTGGCCTTGCAGCCAGTCTGATGTTTTCAGGCCCTCTTGCCGGGAAGCTGGAACCCTGGCGTCGGGTGGGCATTCCTCAGCGGCTTGGAAAGTCTGGAGCGGCCGCTTCCTCCCCGGAGACTGCGGCACCCGAAGTCCTCAGGCCACGCTGGTTGGAGCTCCGACCCTGACGATCTCGATCCCAGGCTCTGCGGTGCTCCAAATCCAGTGCCACCCACCCGCAGCTGGACGCCCCACAGCTCCTCGATGTTGGAGTTGGTGGTCACAGCGCTCCGGAGATTACCGCACGGCGACCCGGTAAGGCATCGCCCGCTCCATGATGGTGTCCCAGTGCTGTGCCGCCGCTGAAGCTGCAGTCTGGGCCAGTCCCGACAGGAAACGCCGCTCTAAGCTTGATGGTAGGATGCGAGGAAGGTGCGAAGAAGCAGCTTGGAGGGAAGCCGCCTCTCCGACCAGGTAGGGACTAGGAAATAAAGTTTCCCCCTTCCCCTCCCCCACCCACCATATAAAAGACCTCCAACTAATATTTTATTTTTTTAACAGGACAAAAAATAAAAATAAAAAAGGGTGAAAGGGCGGACTGCAGGGAGAGCAACCATACACAACAGCGCCCCACTCCTACAGTCTGCCATTAGGGCAGAGATGGTTGGTAAAAACAGGATTTTGAATGAATCCTATTTTCCTATCTTTGGTTGGGTAAAATATATGCCCATATTATATTTGAAATAACAATAATAAACTGAACAGAGAAAACTTTGTGGAGCTTGACATAGTTTTGTAATGACCTTAGAATGCATTGATGCAGAATTGTGAAAAATTAGTTTCATTTAGTTTAGAAATACAGTGTGGAAACAGGCTCTTTGGCCTGCTGAGTCTGTGCCGACCAGCGATCCCCATTCACTAGCACTACCCTAAGCACCAGAGACAATTCACAATTCTTACCTAAACCAACATTTCTTTGGAATGTGGGAGGACGCCAGAATGTACAAATTCTGTACAGACAGCACTCGTAGTCAGGATAGAACTCGGGTCTCTGGCACTGTAAGGCAGCAACTCTACTGCTGTGCCACCGTGCCACCCCTATATCTGAGGGGCAACAGAAATAAAGAGAAAAAAATGATGCTCAAATACAAAATATTTGTTTTTTAATGAATTTGTGCCTGCTTATACAGAACACTAATATGTTCAGAAACTACAAAGAGGATACTTTACCTAGTGTTGTTTCTATTGAAAAGAAGAATTATTCTATGTGGTTGCAGTAGATATAAAATATCATGCTGGTAGTAACCTCTTTGAAGTCTGTTGAGCATACACTTTGTGTTATTGGAATAGATTGTGATATATTTTCAGATTTAGAAAGAAAATAAATAATTACGAACAAAATGACTTATTATGCATTGATTGCTTTTTGACAACTTGGACTCCAAATTGTTTGAGCTCAAATTTTAGTATGCTCCCTCTCCCCTTCAGGATTATGGTTTTCAGAGAAAATAGATTCTCCGCATTCATGATATAGATTAATTAAATCATTTTACAATCTTTATAATCTAAGTAAATGTCAGAATAATATTGACCGAGCCCACTCCTGTTTCAATGTTCTCATTCTTAATTAGTTCAAATAGATTTTTACGAAATGTATTATATATGTCACAGCACCAACAGACAGAGGAATCAGATTCAATTTAATGGTCATTGTCAGTGTACAGTACAGAGACAACGAAATGCATTTAGCATCCCCCTTGAAGAGCGACATAGCAGACGATTTGAATAAATAATAATAAGTGTCCGGGGGGGGGGTGGTGATTGGCAGTCACCGAGGTACGTTGTTGAGTAGAGTGACAGCCGCCGGAAAGAAGCTGTTCCTCGACCTGCTGGTTCGGCAACGGAGAGACCTGTGGCGCCTCCCGGATAGTAGGAGGGTCCATGGTCCATGGAATCGGCAGGATGCTTAAGCAAACCTTCCTGATCCTGATTAGTTTTTATGGTATAAATAGGGATTGCAGTGGTTAGACTATATGCAAGCCAAAAACCAACTAATAATGGAATATCACCAATGAGTATTAACATATATAAGGATATTGCAGGCAGCTGATAAGCTGCTATTGAATCTCTTTATCGTAATGTTAAGAAATATAAGAAAACATGAGTAAAAAGGGAAAGAAGACATTTAGTAAACAAAAATAAATGTTGCTATTTCACTTTTTATTCTAAAGTAGATTGCCAGGTTTGATTCATGTTTTTGTTTTCTGCAAATGTTTTGGCTCAAAGAAACATAACTTATTGCTTTTCAATATTCACCTTATGTTGGATGAGTTGAAACATGCCAACACATTTTAAAATTTTAAACTTTAAAAAGGCATTAAAATTTAATCTTGTGAAATGGGGGTTGCTGTCAATGATCGCCCATCTCTACCTGTCAATGAAAAATTATGGTGAGCTTTCTTCTTGAACTTAGCAGCTTGCAAGTTGCCACAGAATTTACTTCAGAGACGATGATGTTTTATGTGGGGGCTGGAATGAGGTATAATCCAAGCTGGGTAGAATGACAAGTTTCTTTATCTAAATAATTTATTGAAGTGGTGTGTTTTTTTATGTTGCAGTAAAACTAACAATGAACCCTTTGTAACATCATAAAAATAAACTATGGGTGCTGGAAATATGAAACAAAAACAAATAATACTAAAGGTGCTTAATACTGTATCTCAGACAGCATCTGCATGAAAAGAAACATAGATATTATTTCAAGCTGAGCTCTCATCAGATCTGGAAAATGTTAGAAATTAAATAATAAGCTGCAGAGAAAAGGGGGAAGACAGTGAGAAGCAGGTAATAGGAGAAAGGGGAATGGAGTAGAGATTGATTAACAGAGGTGGTGGTACTGTAATTGCCAGTTAGGGTAGAGTAATACAGATTTATTAATCACAGATGATTTGTCTGGAGGGGATGAATGAAAGCAGAAAGAAACAAGACGGGGGAAAAAAGCAGTTCTGGAAATCTGCACCAGAATCTGAAGAAGCAAAATGTTGCGGATGTTGAAAATCTGAAATAAAAACAGCATCTGTGAAGATAGAAACAGTTAATATTGCAGATGACCTATTCTCAGAAACAGAATGTTTATTTTTAAGACCTTTTTTATAAAAACATTCTGATCAACATTAAACTATTTTTGGATTATTGGTCATTTAACCCAATCACTATGCCAAATCATGTGATGGAAATTAGTGGTAGTTTCCCTTAATATAGTTTTTGTTTCCATTTGTGATCTGCAAAGTGGCAATGTATGATTCTGCTTATTAATCTGGATTTGATCTCAGTGACCACGTGGAATTAAAGGCTATTTAGATACAAACTGTGAAAGAACTGAAAGTAGGATGACAGTGTCTGTGTTATGCAAGTTTCCAGTTGGCATTTCTTTAAGGACCAATTAGCACTGGCAAGACAACAAAAATCTCTGTGCATAACACTGTCATTTTCTGTGCATTAGATGTCATAATTAATGAATAGATTACAAATTGTTGTCACAGACCATTCCAATTACTGAGATCACCTCTAGTGCTTCCTGGCAACATCAGCGAAGACTTTAACAATGAAGCATTCAGAAGGGAGACAGAGGAGCGTGCTATCCTGATTGTAACAAAGGGATTACAGTTTCCAGGATTGGCATTCAAATGAACTGCAAGGTTTATGGAAATTTGATAGAGACTCAGGGCAACAACAGAATGGATGCTAGTGTTTTGGATGCTTCCTAACCACGAACAATCTCTGGATTCATTTGAATTGTATAGCCTGTGTATTTAAGATGCAGAAATCTGTGGAACTCACGGGAATATATTTTGATGTAAATTGTTGCAGAAGACCCTCTGAATGGAAGGGAAGTACTCTGCTGGGAGTTTTGAGGTCTTTTTTAAGTGTCAGAGCACAACTAGCACGAGCAGAAATACAGATTTCTGAGTACTTGTTTATCTGTGTGTTATTTGCAATCTGCTGTGAAGGTATCCATTATTTTACTATAGATTGCAGAGTGGCTTTGGCAGTGTTTTGATTATTTAGAATTTAAATTTATAGTGAGAACTACAGAAAATCATAACTCGATAATACATCTCTTTGTCCCCCTCCAATCGCTACACACTTACAAATGCTCCCTTCATGCCCCCATCCCTCTAATTTCGAATGCTTTTTAAGTTTGGTGCTGGTCGTATCTCTGCAAATTTTTATTCCAAAGAAATTGAATAATTTAAACCCATTATCCTCATTCTATCTGCTAGTACGAGGCCCCTAATAGTAGAGCGTTTCAAAACATAACAAACTTGCATTCAGTCAAAGGTTATGAACTCTTAGAGGGCTGCTGAATAAGTAATGACTCAGTCCCTCTATTTTCATATTACATTAACAATTAACCTTTTTTTTTTGTGAAGCAAACAGATGTATTGCTTTCTCGAACTACTACTGCACATACTGTGCATAATGCAAGCTTAGAGATAACTTTGCAGCCTTATATTTAGATTTGTAAGCTTGTAAGTTTGTCTTACAATTAAATTTACTCACATTGTGATGGTAATCTCTGGAAAACATTAAGTAGTATGATGAAAGTACCAGATGGCCAGCAGCCATTTGACAAATGCT
Source organism: Leucoraja erinaceus (assembly GCF_028641065.1). Lineage (NCBI taxonomy): Eukaryota > Metazoa > Chordata > Chondrichthyes > Rajiformes > Rajidae > Leucoraja > Leucoraja erinaceus. Next base: position 30,271,707 of record NC_073388.1, on the reverse strand, counting down.
CAGCCATCCAGTAAAATACTTATATATAGTAAGCTCCAACACTTCACAAAAGTACAAAGCAAAATATGTTTGTGATAAGCACCCAGACCTTAAGCTTGTTGTCTCAGCACTCTGAGAATACAGGCTCTAGGTGCAGTGCTGGTATATCCTATACCAGCAATGCAATTATATATAGTGCATTTGGCATTTTGAAAAACTATCCAAATACATCAAACAATCTGCTGGATGAACCTAAGCGGGTCAGGCATATTCTGTGGAGAGAAATGGCATGACATTTTGAATTGAGACCCTTCATCTACACTGAAAACAGCAGTAGGGAGGCAGGCAGTACCTGTGTCACAATCAATACTGGCTAATAGGTCTATCTCACTGGGCGACTTGACGCAAGATGTAACCAGATTGAAGTGGTCGTGGTCTAGCACGATATCACACGATATAATGGGGGGTAGATAAAGAGTTCCCACGGGTACTCGACATTTCTGTTATTTGTGCGAGTGACTTGTCCGTCTCCTGAGCTTTCCCATTAACTCTTGAATGAACATTGTGAGCTGTGAAGTGTAGTTAAATCATCATATGGCACAAATGATGTAACATTTTTTTCACACACTATAAATACTAGGTACATGGAGAAGTGGTGCAACCGAGGCGGAAATGGTCCCACTGCAGCGTTTCAAAGATAACTCGGGCACATACAGTGGGAAAGAGCAAAGAGGCCATCTCTGCGCTTACTACAATTCACAATTGGGGAGTGTGCCATGGAAGGACAGCTCTATGGATGGGTAGCCGACCACAGGAACACTACTGCATGTTAGCAGACATGCATAGAAAATAAGCTGATAATAATGTCCCGTTGTAATCCTGCTTACTTCTCTTTGTTTCACTTTAAAGTGTTGTCCTCTGAAAAGTGCTTCCTATAAGATGGTCGTCCGCAAAACCTGCCATTTAGCACATTGCATTGTCCCCTTTATTGCCTGAGTTTAGGCTTGTTGCGGAGGTTAATGAATAGAATCTGTTTAAAAAAATCCAGCGTGCCTCATTTGTTGGTTTTCATGTTTGCGAAGCCCTTTTTTAGACAAATGTTGTTTGGTGTGATGCAGCTTCTCTCAATATGTGCAAGAAGTCGTCTTTTTATATTGTCAAATAGGAATAAAGACTTTGTCTCACATTGACCATGATGATTGTCTTATTTTATTATCTACTGAGAGGTGAAACTTTCAAACATTTAAATAGCTCAGCAATTGAGAGACCTGAACGCTCAAAAATGAAAAAGAATGAAAATGTGATTATATCACCTCCCTTCAACTATTTTGTGTTTCAGCATGAAAGGGATTATAACATTAGAGACATTCATCTTGTAGTGATGTGTTAATGAAGAATTGCAGACATCAATCCAATAGTAAAAAATATATTTATTTAACAATGAGGTAAACAAGCACTGACAATCAAACTGCTGAGTTAAAAGCTTTATCACACTTCAGGCGTTCGCAGGAGTTCCCATGGTAAATGCAAGAGTTATTACGGATATCGCACTGGCCACTACATTCATATAATGTTTCAATGTTCAACCACAAGTGTACAAGTCACTCTTGGAGAAATTCAAGCTTGCTTGAATTTTCTCCCAAGTCAACAAGTTACATGAGTACCTGCCGTTAGCGCCACGGTGGTCCACGGTGGTCCAGGAATGCCGTACGGTTATCGTACGAGGTTCCCACGATGTTCAACTCTGGTTACCTCTTGTGTCAAGTCGCCCCGTGAGATAGCCCTATAACATCCCAAAACTCTTTCAAAATTGAAAATGTTGACTGTCTATTTCCCTCCGCAGATGATGCCTGACCTGTTGAGTTCCTCCAGCAAATTGGTGCTCCAGTCACATCCAACATCCAAGACTTTTATTTGTGTTTTATTGTACCCTCTTTCCTCCAGAACCTTCCACCTCATTCCCCACATTTTGTTGGTAAACCAGATTGTCAAAGTGCTAGCTTTAATGATGTTGTAGACGACACCATGGTTGCGTATCTAAAAGGAATTTGCTTAATCTAACCAGAAACTCTGTGTCATAGTTCTTCAGATAAAGAGCTATTTAAGCAGTTTTGATTTAAAAGTCATATCTTTCTTTGCATATGAAAACAATATTTAAGAAACAGGAAACACATATGGTCAACTACTTATTGTACTACAGACACCAAGTGCAACACCATCAGAGATGGCAAAAAAGGTAACTACAGCCACAACTAAACATATGAATTGTAAGTTTTGTGAACATTAGGCTATGCTATAGTCCCCCTTAACTCAAAAATACTCTCAGGCTGAGCGACATAGCAAGAAAGTGGATTATGAGAGTTCGTCACTCGCAAGACATTAAAAGCATTATCAAAGATAATCAGATCCTGTGAACTATGTGTTGTTTAAGAAGGAGCTGCAGATGCTGGAAAATCGAAGGTAGACAAAAATGCTGGAGAAACTCAGCCGATGAGGCAGCATCTATGGAGCGAAGGAAATAGGTGACGTTTTCGGTAGAGGCCCTTCTTCAGACTGATGTGGGGGGTGGGTGAGAAGAAGAAAGGAAGAGGCAGAGACAGTGGGCTGTGGGAGAGCTGGGAAGGGGAGGGAAAAGAAGGAGAAAGCAGGGACTACCTAAAATTGGAGAAGTCAATGTTCATACCGCTGGGGTGCAAACTACCCAAGCAAAATATGAGGCGCTGCTCCTCCAATTTATGGTGGGCCTCACTCTGGCCCAGGACAGAAAGGTCAGATTCAGAATGGGAGGGGGAGTTGAAGTGCTGAGCCACCGGGAGATCGGGTTGGTTATTGCGAACCGAGTGGAGGTGTTGGGCGAAGCGATAGCCAAGCCTACGCTTGGTCTCACCGATGTAGAGCAGCTTACACCTAGAGCTGTGGATGCAATAGATGAGGAGATGCAGGTGAACCTCTGCTGCACTTGGAAAGACTGCTTGGGTCCTTGGCTGGAGTCAAGGGGGTGGGGGGGGGGGGGGGGAGGTAAAGCGACAAGTGTAGCATTTCCTGCGGTTGCAAGGGAAAGTTCCAGGAGCGAGGGTGGTTTGGTTGGGAAGGGACAAATTGACCAAGGGGTTACAGAGGGAGCGGTCTCTGTGGAATGTCGAAAGAGGAGGAGATGGGAAGATGTGGCAAGTGGTGGGATCCCGTTGGAGGTGGTTCCAGTGATGGTATCTCATTGGAGGTGGCTTCTTTCCCCTCCCCTTCCCAGCTCACCCACAGCCCAGTGTCTTCGCCTCTTCCTTTCTTCTTCCCGCACCCCCCCACCCCCACATCAGTCTGAAGAAAGGTCTCCACCCGAAATGTTGCCTATTTCCTTTGATCCATAGATGGTGCCTCACCCGCTGAATTTCTCCAGCATTTTTGTCTACCTGTGAACTACGTTGTATTATTTGTACATTGTTTATTATAAATGTACAAACAGAGAAAGCTTGTTATTTCTGTGTATGATTTTAGGCATGATTATAATTGTCCAATTAACAACTCATGGTTGTGATAGTATGCTTCTTTAGCAGCCACAAGGGATAAAATTAAACTTACTTTCACTCTTTTTTTTAGGTTCTGAGGTGGCTGAAGAGGCCAATTTGGCAAGTATCAGTGTCCTCTCCAAGACCATAAACCTCATTGAGGTCTTATTCATACCCAGCTGACTATATGGGGCTGGTCATGTCAAATGCAAGCTGAACATGAGTTCTGAAATAGACAATCTATATTTTGAGATAGAGTCGTAGAGAAATGCAACACGGAAATAGGCCCTTTGGACCACAGTTTGTGATGTCTATCAACCATGCACATTACACTAATGCTACATTGTTCCCATTTTTCATTCCCCCTAATTCCCATTAACTCTCCCCACCCCAGCTTCTACCACTCACCTACACACAATTTACAATAACCATATAACCATATAACAATTACAGCACGGAAACAGGCCATCTCGGCCCTACAAGTCCATGCCGAACAAATTTTGTTTCCCCTTAGTCCCACCTGCCTGCACTCGTACCATAACCCTCCATTCCCTTCTCATCCATATGCCTATCCAATTTATTTTTAAATGATACCAATTAACCTGCCTCCACCACTTCCACTGGGAGCTCATTCCACACCGCCACCACTCTCTGCATAAAGAAGTTCCCCCTCATATTACCCCTAAACTTCTGTCCCTTAATTCTGAAGTCATGTCCTCTTGTTTGAATCTTCCCTATTCTCAAAGGGAAAAGCTTGTCCACATCAACTCTGTCTATCCCTCTCATCATTTTAAAGACCTCTATCAGGTCCCCCCTTAACCTTCTGCGCTCCAGAGAATAAAGACCTAACTTATTCAACCTATCTCTGTAACTTAGTTGTTGAAACCCAGGCAACATTCTAGTAAATCTCCTCTGTACTCTCTCTATTTTGTTGACATCCTTCCTATAATTGGGCGACCAAAATTGTACACCATACTCCAGATTTGGTCTCTCACCAATGCCTTGTACAATTTTAACATTACATCCCAGCTTCTATACTCAATGCTCTGATTTATAAAGGCTAGCATACCAAAAGCTTTCTTTACCACCCTATCTATATGAGATTCCACCTTCAAGGAACTATGCACAGTTATACCCAGATCCCTCTGTTCAACTGTATTCTTCAATTCCCTACCATTTACCATGTACGTCCTATTTTGATTTGTCCTGCCAAGGTGTAGCACCTCACATTTATCAGCATTAAACTCCATCTGCCATCTTTCAGCCCATTTTTCCAAATGGCCTAAATCACTCTGTAGACTTTGGAAATCCTCTTCATTATCCACAACAGCCCCTATCTTGGTATCATCTGCATACTTACTAATCCAATTTACCACACCTTCATCCAGATCATTGATGTACATGACAAACAACAAAGGACCCAACACAGATCCCTGAGGCACCCCTCTAGTCACCTGCCTCCAACCCGATAAACAGCCATCCACCATTACCCTCTGGCTTCTCCCATTCAGCCACTGTTGAAGCCATCTTGCTATTCCTGCATTTATACCCAACAGTTGAACCTTCTTAACCAACCTTCCATGAGGAACCTTGTCAAAGGCCTTACTAAAGTCCATATAGACAACATCCACTGCTTTACCCTCGTCAATTTCCCTAGTAACCTCTTCAAAAAATTCAAGAAGATTAGTCAAACATGACCTTCCAGGCACAAATCCATGTTGACTGTTCCTAATCAGACCCTGTTTATCTAGATGCTTATATATATTGTCTCTAAGTATCTTTTCCATTAATTTGCCCACCACTGAAGTCAAACTAACAGGTCTATAATTGCTAGGTTTACTCTTGGAACCCTTTTTAAACAATGGAACAACATGCGCAGTACGCCAATCCTCGGGGACTATTCCCGTTTCTAATGACATTTGAAATATTTCTGTCATAGCCCCGGCTATTTCTACACTAACTTCCCTCAATGTCCTAGGGAATATCCTGTCAGGACCTGGAGACTTATCCACTTTTATATTTTTCAAAAGTGTCAGTACTTCTTTTACTTTGAACCTCATAGTATCCATAGCTACTCTACTAGTTTCCCTTACCTCACATAATTCAATAACCAATAAATCTACCAATCTGCACATTTTGTGGATGTGGAAGGAAATCAGAGCAGCTGAAGGAAACTCATATGAGAATGTGAAAGCTTCAAATGGACAACACTGATTAAGACTAGAATCTGGATCTCTGGTGTGGCAGTTTTGTTTGCTGAACAACTGTTCCACCCCTGGAAAAAAAATGACCAGGCTGACAGGAAAGGGTTTGAGCATTTGAAGAAATCCGAGGTCCCCACTCACTTTTGCTGTTTTCTTCCAATGCTACAATGAAGAGTGCCTTTCATGGTGACATTGAAGACCTGGAGGCATGCACTGGGAACACACAGAAAACTTGCAGGTAATGGAGCACACCACCTCACCAGCTACCCTTCCACTTGTTCATCAAACTCCTTCTGCTCCACCTGTGGAATACTCTGTGGTATCCGAATTGCTCTCAGTAATTATTCTACAACTGAATTTGTAAAATGCAGGTGACCGCACAGTAAAGGTGAAACTTTAAACCCAAGCTCTTTCTTTTCCACCAGATGGACATGAGAGGTCCATTGGTTGTATCAGAAGAAGAGAATGGCTAACATCAATTACAGTTGGGCAGGAACAACAATAATATGTTATTGGTTGTGGACTGTTTTGAGATAGATTGAGCACTTGATTGTTGCCATACACGTGTTGTTCTTCCCTTTGCCCCTTTGAACTTGTATCTGACATGACCTCTAAATAATCCAAATGACTTCATGAGAAGCTCATTGCCTAATTGAATCAAATGTGCTCATATGTAGATCTTCAATCCTGCTTTTAACCCCCTGCATAGGTTGTCTTCTATTAATACTGGAATTCATCTCTTTACAGCTGTTCCTTTATCACTGGGGTTTTAGTCATTCCATCCTTCCCTGTGATGGATATTCATTCATTTAGTCAATTTGCTCTAAAGGATATTCTTTCTAGTATCTCAGTCATTGAGTCATAGATTCATGCAATAGGGACATAGGTCGTTCAGCCCATCACAATCACGCTGACCAGTGAACATACATTTCTATTAAGCTCATGATCTAGCACTTGGCCAAGAGTTATCTATGCCTAGGCATTTCAAGAGCTCTCCATGACATGTCTTAATGATGTTACTGCCACTGCCCTCTTAGGTAGTGTATGACATGTATCCATCAATCTCTGGGTGAAAATTGTTTCCCTCAATTTCCCTCTAAACCTCTTCCCCTTCCCCAAAATCTATGTCCTTAACTTTGATATGGTAATACTGGAGCGACTCTCCTCTCACCAACGAATTTGAATAACAAACATTATAATAAAAATCCAATGATACATAGTACAATTAGAACTTGGAAACAAATAAAACAGAACTTAAAATTAAGAAATCTATCTCTGCTAATGCCAATAGCCAATAACCCTTTGTTTAAACCCTCAATTATAGATAAATCATTTACACAATGGGAAAGAACGGGAATCAAAACGCTCGGAGACCTGTATGAATTAGGGAAATTATTACCATTTCAACAATTACAACTGAAATATAACTTGAAAAATAATCAATATTTTAAATATCTTCAAATCCGTGATTATCTGAAAAAATATACAAGACTATTATAATATGCCCCCAGGCTTATTAGATGAAGCCATGAAGATAAAGGCTGAATCAGCAAATCTAATATCATATTTATATAATATTATATTGAATATAGAAATACCTACAACAGATAATATTAGAAGAGACTGGGAACAAGAATTAGCTATAAAATTTTCAAAAGAGAGCTGGGATAAACACTTATTATATGTGCATAAATGCTCGATCAACGTACGACATACTCTAATCCAATATAAAACATTACATAGACTATATTATTCAAAAACTAAAATAAATAAACTTTTCCCCAATGTCTCACCCATTTGTGATAAATGTCAGTTACAAGAAGCTAACATAGCGCACTCTTTTGTTTTCTGTATAAAAATCCAAAAATTCTGGAACTAAATATTTGAAATCTTCACAAAATTATTTAAAACAAAACTACAACCCAAAGTAGAATGGATCATTTTTGGAATATCGGAAGCTAACCCAGAATTAAATATGTTTCAAAAGAATTTACTTAATTATGGGCTAATAATCGGAAAAGAAGCTTATACTTAAATTTTGGAAAAATGCTCCAATACCAACAACAAAAATGTGGATTTCAAACATGTTCGAAACATTACACTTGGAAGAGATGAGACTCCTCCTAGCAGGCAAAGCAGATCACTTCCAAAAGACGTGGTCTGCATTTATGGCACTATTACAAGCATAACGTGCAATAATAAGACATAAAGGCTACCAAGACCTGGAAACGGGGGGTATAAAATAAATTTTTAATAAAAACACGGTTGGTATATCCTTTTTTGCGGAGATTTGTGTTACAATAGAGCGATTGATTTTTCTTTCTTCTTTTTTTTTTCTTTTCTTTCTAGGGTCTTATTTATTTTCTTTGCTTCCTTCTCTAATTCCTTCCCTAAGGGGTTCTCTTTTCCCAACACTTTCCTGCACCTTCACGATTCTTGCTTACTTTCCTTACTTCTTTTATTTCTATCTTTTTTAAAGCTCAAAAAATGAAGCAGTACAACATAATGTAATAAGATATATGCAATGTATTAATGTGATTTACTGTACTGCTAATAAAAATAAAATAAAATACAAATTAAAAAATAAACAAAAAAAAACTTTGATATGGGAAAATGTTTATTGGGCGTATCCAAACAATGCCCCTCATTATTTTATATACCTCAACCATAGGACATAGAACTGTGCAGCCCATGAACTTATGTCCATGCTAAACATGATGCCAAGTTTTATCAAGAATTAAGTGAAAACTAATTGTGCAACCTAATAGCAGAAGAGATTATGGAAAGTATGTAAAGAGGATTTGATTGGGTAGATGCAGAGTCTCTTGCCCAAAGTAGGTGAATCGAGGACCAGAGGACATAGTTTAAGGTGAAAGGGACATGATTTATAAGGAATCTGAGTGGTAGCGTTTTCACACAAAGGGTGGTGGGTGTATGGAACAAGCTGCCAGAGGAGGTAGTTGAGTCAGAGACTATCCCAACATTTAAGAAACAATTAGACAGGTACATAAATAGGACCGGTTTGGAGGGATATGGACCAAATACGGGCATGTGGGATTGGTGTGGGAAAGTTGGGCCTAAGGGCCTGTATTCACACTGTATCCCTCTATGGGTCTATGAGGTAGTAAGAGTGATTGTAGTTACGTCTATCGTGCTTCTGTCCTTTTTATTATGTAACCTTAACACTAACAATAAGCTTAATGCATGTACCTGTCAATTAAATTGTTGGGGAACCACTTAATAAAGTATAAAGCAGAATATAGAAAATGGTTTATCTTACAACAATTAGAACATTGCATATATAGAACTTTCTTATTTCTCTCTTTAAAAAAAAAAAAAATGAAGTTGTACAGAGAATGTCTTATGTTAACACATATTTGGCACCTGTAAAAAGGCACCACTATATTGTACTTACTTCTAATAAAATTTATAAATAAACAAATAAATAAATAAATAGAATATATAGAACTGTTCAGCACACAAACAGGTCCCCATTAGCCTGCAATGTCTGTGCTAAGAATGGTTTCAAGCTGAACTAATCTCCTCTGCCTGCACATGATCCATATCCCTCCAATTAATGCATATCTATGTGCCTAAAAATCTTTTAAAACCCCACCTACCTGTCTTTTCGAGGGGGTGTGTATCCTTAGGAGTTCAGCTCCCAGCTCAGATCCTCTTTTAGTCATGACTCTGTGATGCCCACAATGTTGTACCCACCAGTGTCTAACCACGCTACAACCCCATTTACCTAGTTTTGTAAACTGTACACATTCAAATGTAACACCATTTTTTTATTCATCGCCCCTCTTCTCAAATCGGTCCCCATATTGCCTGACATTAAACTCTTATCCCTTGCCAAAATGTTTTGTCCTGTTTCTTATCTGGAGACTTCAGTAACCTCTCCTGCGCTCTCATTTCGTTTAACTTGATCCATACTTCTCAATCTGTTTAACCCCCCCAACTATTTATTGGACACTCTCTCATCCAAACTACTTGGTACCATATGGATTCAGTCCCATATTTATCCAACACTTAACATATCAAAAAATAAACATTATCTGATCATTATCACAGGCATTCTAAAAAAACACTTTTTAAAAATTTTATCTCACTTTACAAACTGCCATTTTATTGTTTCCTTCCTGGGTTTTGTTTTCCAAGCCAATTCGACATTACAAACCAATGTCACATCCAAGCATAAAAGAGTTTTTATTCATAAATGTCCAAATCATAAAAGTTGTTTCAATTCAGACTAGGTCTAAAAATGTGTTACATTTTGAGATCAAGGCAGATCTTGAAACAGATTAAAGACAGTCAAAAACAAAATGAATTGAGCATAACTTCTTTGCTTCAGTGAAATATGATGAGATTTGATTCTCAATTACACTGTTACATAGAACACTACAGCAATGAACATGAAGCCTTTCATCATTCATCATCGTTGAAAACACTAGCGACGCAGTGGTGCTGGTTGCCAACAGGAACGGCGACGGACGCACCACACATCTTTGTCCTCCAGTTCCTGCGGACGTCCGCCGCTGTCAGTATCGGATTTTGGTGTGTGTGCTTTATCATTATTCGTTACAATGCTATGTACGACAGTGATCACAACTTCTACTGAAGTGTAGATGGCCCTTTCACAGGTCTTGTTTTGGGTCCTGCAGGGGGTCCAGAATCCCCTCCTCACCTGGCAAACCAGGTGGGGGAGACGGTTTAATCGCCGAGTATCTGACCAGCACGGGATTACATGGTACCTGTGGCGGGAGGAAACCCCCCCCCCCACCCCCCCCCCCCCCGACCTGACCTGATACATGCCAGGTTAAACATGAGGCCAGGTGAATCAAATCTCCACTATCTGTACGTGATCCATATCTCTCAATTCCCTGTATGTCCATGTGCCTATCTAAAAGATTCTTAAATGCCACTTTTGTAACTGTCTCCACTATTACTCCAGGCAGTGTGCCCCAGGCACCCTCCAATCATTGTGTAAAAATTGTGCCCCACAAATCTCCTTAATTTTGCCAATCTCACCTTAAAGCTATAAAATGTTGTTGTGACAGTACACATGGAAACTAAACAAAGTTGAAATAGCAATATGATGAACCAACAAGTGTGGTTTAAAACTGATGAAATGCTGTAAAGAATTACAGACTCTGAACCTTGCTACATACATTTGATTGTACACTGTCATGACAGACCTCAAAAAGATTATAAAACAAATCCATATATCAAATCATACACAGGTGAAATATGGACATCCCTGGTTGATTTTTCTTAGTGTGTGGTGGTGATAAAGAATAACCCACCAGCAAAGATAGAACCTCTGTGCTGATCGATTGTCCTGTTAAAATGTTGGTCATATAAAATAAAGACCAAGTAGTTTTTAAGCTTTTAAAACCTGACTTGATAATTCCTCAGTTTATTGCTCTCTTTCCTTTTCTTCCCTCTCACCATTATGCTGAAAGCCCCCTTGTCTTCACCTTCATCCCACCAAACTTCATATTCAATACAGCGCCATGAAAATTAGCGGCAGTGATGATGCCACCCCAAATACATTACCCTTTACTTTTTCAAAGTGCCAATAGAACTGCACCCTCCATCTTATCCTAACTAATTCTTTCTGTGTTCCCCAGCTTCCCATCTGCTGCGTTACTACACTCTTGACTAAGCCAGTGTTAGTTAGCGGACTAAATATATTATTGCAAAGTAAAGAAAGCAATAAGAAGTAATACCCTTCAATTTGCAGTAAAAGGCAACCCTCAACATTCTTTGACAAAGCAATTTGTCTGTCTTTGACTAAAATACATTTTTTTAAATTCTGCATAAATGTTTATTGCTACCAATAGGATATGGTTAAGCCACATTTGGAGCATTGTTTGCAGTTCAGGTCACCCCATTATAGGAAGGATGTAGAAGATTTGAAGAGGGTGCAGAAGAGGTTTGTCAGAATGCTGCTTGGATTAGAGTGTATTCGCTCCAAAAAGAGCTTGGACAAACTTGGATTGTTTTCTCTGAAGTATCGGAGCCTGAGGGGTGACCCGATAGAAGTGCATAAAATCATGAGAAACATAGATAGTGTTGACAGTCAGAATTTTTTTCCCAGGGTGGAAATGTCAAATACAAGAAAGTATAGAAATGAGCCAGCAGGAAACGTGATTTTGTGCAAGTACATAGTCATGGAGGCCATCCGTCACAGTCAAATGCTGCAGGCAGGAAATTACCAGGCAGCTGTCTGTAAAGACTTACCTGCTCTTCAGATAAGCCTAAAATGTGAGCAAATGCCTACATCTGTGTGTCTTGGGAACTGAAGAAAAGTGCAGCAAGTCTTCTATTCTTGAGTATGAAGTCTGGTTGACTCAAGCCATGGGAACTGAATTTTCTCTTTTTTTCCTTTTTCAATTCCATTCACTGTCTGTATTTTTCGCATTGATTTTTCTTCTGTTTGTTTTCAACAATTCTAGCTTCTCAGCCAGTTTATCTTGCAGCTTCACTAATATATTTAAAAAGTAACAGTGACAAATATAATGAATTTTAACCTTCCATGGAATTTTACTTCATCTTGTTAGCGGATTTATTGCGGAGTGCAATTTAATGCTCTTCGATGCTTCTTTCTATTTCAGCTAGATTAACACTGCAAACTGAACTCTACAGAAAATGACTCAAATACATGTCTTTAAATGTCAATCTGCACTGACAGCAGCAAATAAATGCCTTTTGAGAGTCAAGTTTAAACAAAATGCAATAAGCCCCAACAAAAAATGTACTGGAAAACCGATGCACAGGTGTCGTTTTAAATTGTAGTTGCCAGATTATAATTTGCACCAGATTTCCTTTAAACTGATTGACTGTGCTGCGTGTGACGAACCTACTACAATATGCAGCCTTGCTGCAATTTACCACTGCAATCACAAAAAAAAATATTCAATCACTGGAGCACTGCTGTCACGGGCTAGCCTCTTCCAAATAAAAGCGCTGGGAAAAAATCCATGGGAATTTACATCCCTTATCAAAATATTGATCTCCTGTACTATAATTAATCTTTTGACAATCGCAAAAAAAAATTTTTCACCACATACCATAATTATTTAAAGAGTTGCTGCCTAACAACGAATACACCGGAGACCCGGGTTAGATCACGATTAAGGGCGCTGTCTGTACGGAGTTTGTACATTCTCCCTGTGACCGCGTGGGTTTTCTCCGAGATTTCGGTTTCCTCCCACACTCCAAAGATGTACAGATTTGTAGGTTATTTGGCATGGTAAATGTAAAAATTGTCCCTAGTGTGTAGGATGGTGTTAATGTGTGGGGATCGCTGGTTGGTGCGGACCCGGTGGGCCGAAGGGCCTGTTTCCACGCTGTATCTCTAAACTAAACTCTAAAACTACTGTGGTGACAGTTCTGGAGGAAATTATAAACTATATAGAAATTAAGGGAATTGAATGCTCACACGATATATTTGACATTATTTTTATTATTAATAACATTTATGCTCATTTTTCAACCTGACTATATCTGTAGGCTCTAAACAACGATAATACTTTTCTTCATATTTTTAGTGGCTTAAATAAAATTGTTGCTGTTCGCTCTGTTTCCATAGCAATTCAAGAGCACACCATGTCACAGTGCAAGTAATTTAACAACACACCCGTTAGAAACTGATTTGATCTGCTGTAAATATGTCTTTGCTCCACATCAATTTCAACTCCATACTGAAGAGAAGGGGAGTGGAATTGTATCATCATCATCATCCTTGAAAACATTAGTGACGCAGTAGTGCTGGATTCCAACTGGAACATTTCATTCCTTACAATGGTATGTATGACTGTGATCACAACTTCTACTGAAGCATGGATGGCCTTTGGCTTGCTAGAAGCTCATCCGCCCTTTGACAGATCTTGTTTTTGGTCCTGCTGGGGTTCCACAGTCCCCTCCTCACCTGGCAAACCAGGTGGGGGAGATGGTTTAGTCGCCGACTATCGACCATGGAGCAGGGAGCACGGTATTACATGGTACCCGTGGCAGAGGGCACTCCCCCCAGCCTGACCTCATTGTATAGTGAGTAATGTCATACTGCCATCTAATCCTAAGCTCCCAAACTATCATGAGAAACCTGGAATCTTATCATAAAATGCCAAAGTGATCAGCCTCGAGTCTGACAAAGAGTGAATCTCAATACTAACATCCTTTTGGAATGCTGCTGCTTGCATCATATAATGATTTAATAGTTCTTAAATTAATTATGAAGAGAAACATCATGACTTGTGAAGAGAAAAAGATTAGTTAAAACAAATGTAGGCCCCTTGCAGTCAGAAACAGGTCTTTGATCATGGGGAACAAGGACATGGCAGACCAATTGAATAACTACTTTGGTTCTGTCTTCACTAAGGAAGACATAAATTATCTGCCGGAAATAGCAGGGAACCAGGGGTCAAATGAGATGGAGGAACTGAGTGAAATCCAGGTTAGCCGGGAAGTGGTGTTAGGTAAATTGAATGGATTAAAAGCCGATAAATCCCCAGGGCCAGATAGGCTGCATCCCAGAGTACTTAAGGAAGTAGCCCCAGAAATAGTGGATGCATTAGTGATCATTTTTCAAAACTCTTTAGATTCTGGAGTATTTCCTGAGGATTGGAGGGTAGCTAATGTAACCCCACTTTTTAAAAAGGGAGGGAGAGAGAAAAGGGGGAATTACAAACCAGTTAGTCGATAGTGGGGAAACTGCTAGAATCAGTTATTAAAGATGGGATAGCAGCACATTTGGAAAGTGGTGAAATCATTGGACAAAGTCAGCATGGATTTATGAAAGGTAAATCATGTCTGACGAATCTTATAGAATTTTTCGAGGATGTAACTAGTAGAGTGGATAAGGGAGAACCAGTGGATGTGTTATATCTGGACTTTCAGAAGGCTTTCAACAAGGTCCCACATAAGAGATTAGTATACAAACTTAAAGCACATGGTATTGGGGGTTCAGTATTGATGTGGATAGAGAACTGGCTGGCAGACAGGAAGCAAAGAGTAGGAGTAAACGGATTCCTTTTCACAATGGCAGGCAGTGACTAGTGGGGTACCGCAAGGCTCAGTGCTGGGACCCCAGCTATTTACGATATATATTAATGATTTGGACGAGGGAATTGAATGCAACATCTCCAAATTTGCGGATGACACAAAGCTGGGGGGCAGTGTTAGCTGTGTGGAGGATGCTAGGAGGCTGCAAGGTGACTTGGATAGGCTGGGTGAGTGGGAAAATGTTTGGCAGATGCAGTATAATGTGGATAAATGTGAGGTTATCCACTTTTGTGGCAAAAACAGGAAAGTAGATTATTATCTGAATGGTGGCCGATTAGGAAAGGGGGAGATGCAATGAGACCTGGGTGTCATGGTACACCAGTCATTAAAAGTAGGCATGCAGGTGCAGCAGGCAGTGAAGAAGGCGAATGGTATGTTAGCATTCATAGCAAAGGGATTTGAGTATAGGAGTAGGGAGGTTCTACTGCAGTTGTACAGGGTCTTGGTGAGACCATACCTGGAGTATTACGTACAGTTTTGGTCTCCTAATCTGAGGAAAGACATTCTTGCCATATAGTGAGTACAGAGAAGGTTCACCAGACTGATTCCTGGGATGTCAGAACTTTCATATGAAGAAAGACTGGATGGACTCGGTTTGTACTCGCTAGAATTTAGAAGATTGAGGGGGGATCTTATAGAAACTTACAAAATTCTTAAGGGGTTGGACAGGTTAGATGCAGGAAGATTGTTCCCGATGTTGGGGAAGTCCAGAACAAAGGGTCACAGTTTAAGGATTAGGGGGAAATCTTTTAGGACCGAAATGAGGAAAACATTTTTCACAGAGAGTGGTGAATTTCTAGAAATCTCTGCCACAGAAGGTAGTTGAGGCCAGTTCATTGGCTATATTTAAGAGGGAGTTAGATGTGGCCCTTGTGGCTAAAGGGATCAGGGGGTATGGAGAGAAGGCAGTACAGGATTCTGAGTGGATGATCAGCCATGATCATATTGAATGGCGGTGCAGGCTCGAAGGGCCGAATGGCCTACTCCTGCACCTGTTTTGTATGTTTCTATGACTTACTATTTGCACTAAAGCATTGCCATAGGATAATTGGTATTGGTTGGTTGCGACAGGGGAGTTACAGTTGATTAGACTGAGATGTTCTATCCCTATAGAATATGCTTGTCAGTCCCATGCCGTTATGCTGACTGTACCTTGACCATTAATCACTGCCAATTGATGCTGTAATGCAGGCATTTCAAACAACTGTGATGGTGTAGCGACGCCTGCTGGTGCACGCAGGTATTGAACCCTGCGTTCGGAAGCTGCGGTCACTTGACTCGGGAGGGACTGCAGTTATTGCGCAATTTCACTTTCACGCCACAGTTGTGTAGCTGACCATCGTTGTGGTCAGACATGTTTGTGAGGACCTGTAAACCAAAGAGTTATTTCTGTAATAAATAAGTTAACTAAAACTTGGTTGCCGTTTTTACATCCGCCAAATTGGTGACCCCGACGTGATAGCCGTCGTTAGACAAAGAAGATCATGCAGGAGGACTACATTCCAGCAGAATCAGCCGGCACGAGGCAGGGCTCACCGGGTTTCAAATTACCTTCATTTTGGCCAGACCAACCTCAGGTGTGGTTCGCCCAAGTTGAGGCAGAGTTCCATCTGCACCACATTATTGCAGGCGACACAATGTACTTTCATGTGGTAGGAGCTCTGCCACAGCATTGTGCCTCGAGGCTGTTGCCTTACATCAGAGACCCACCGCCGATCACAAAATACGAAGGTTTGAAGGACCTGCTGCTCCATACCTTCGGTCTCAGCCATCGAGACAGGGCGGCGAAGATTCAGCACATGGACAGTGTCGGCGACCGGTGGCCATCCACCATCATGGCAAAGATGCTGGCCCTGGTGGAAGGGTACCGCCCATGTCTGCTCTTCGAACAGGCGTACTTGGAGCAGATGCCCGACGAAGTTCACCTGATGCTCGCTGGGGCTCATTTCAGCGATCCCCAGCACCTCGAAGAGAGAGCTGATGAGTTGTGGACTCACAGATGGCGGGACGTTTGTGCTTTCACCCGCTCCCCTGCCACAGTGCAACCGTGACGACATCGGGAGGAAGAAGCATCTGCGCTGCCAGAGGTGTTCAGCCGACGACATTGGTGTTACTACCATCTCCGTTACGGCGTGGAAGCCCGAAAATGCTGAAGCCTCTATTCATTTCAGGGAAATGCCTTGGCCGATTGCCTCTACGTCCCAAATAAATGCCTCTATGTCATTGATTCTGGTGGCATAGCCAGCTTCCTGCCACCGACTGCCTGAGATACCCGTGTCGGTAAGGTAGGACCCATCCTCTCGGCCGTCAAGTCGAGTGAAATTCGCACTTACGGTACGCGGACCCTGGACATAAATTTTGACTCCCACCCGTATAGGTGAAAGTTCACTATTGCTGACGTCGCCCAGCTGATATTGGGGGCGGATTTCTTGCGAGCGTTCTCCCTGCTAGTCAATATGCGAGGCGGGCGAATGGTTCCAGCGCGTTCTCCCTGCCAAGCAGCGCAACCCATTAACGCCCCAACAGCAGCTGAGATCCTGCAACCTTTCGCAGCCCTTCTCACTGAATTCCCAGGGTTGCTCATGTTCCGGTTTGGCAGGGCCGTGCCCCGTCATGGCATGGTCCACCACATTCCCACCGAGGGCCCACCAGCTCACTCCCGTGTGCGCTGCCTCCCGCCCGATAAACTGTGCATGGCACGAGACGAGTCCCAGCTTATGGAGGACATGGGGATTGTCTGGCGGTCAGATAGCCCTTGGGCTTCGCCTCTCCATATGGTGCCCAAAGCGTCTGGGAGGGTGGAGACCTTGCAGTGGTTACAGGCATATAAACGCCATAACCACGGCAGATCGGTACCCAGTCCCGAACATCCAAGAATTCGCAGCTCATTTGGAGGGTGCTGCCTTCTTCTCGAAGATCGACCTTGTCCGCGGATATAATCAGATTCTGGTCCATCCCAACGACGTCCCTAATATGGCCACCATCACACCTTTCGGCCTTTTCAAATGGCTATGAATGTCTTTTGGCCTGAAGAATGCCGCTCAAGCGTTCCAAAGGTTAATCGATCAGGTCTGGCAGGGTTTGCCGTTCATATTAATCTATATCGATGATATTCCGGTGGCCAGCAGCTCACAGGCTGAACACGTTAAACACCTCCGCCTGCCCTTCGAATGGCTGCGTAAGCACGGGTTGGTGATCAACCCTGCGAAGTGCCAGTTCGGATTGTGCTCCATCTCCTTTTTAGATCACACCATTACCCGCCATGGCGCCCAGCCGCTGCCTGAGAAGGTTGACGCAATCCGTCGCATCCCGAGGCCACTATCCATCAAGGGCCTGCAGGAATTCATTGGAATGGTCAATTTCTACCACCAATTTGTCCCGTCAGCAGCCGCCATCATGCAGCCGTTGTTCCAGTGCCTAGCAGGCAAGCCTAAGGACCTGGTTTGGTCCAAGGAGGCTGGGATAGCTTTCGAGGGGGCTAAGACCGCATTGGCCAATGCCACCATGCTGGTGCACCCTAGGGCATCGGCCCTAACGGCCCTCACCGTGGGTGCATCTGACATCGCGGTGGGTGCTGTCCTCGAGCAGCGGATAGGTAACCGTTGGCTGCTGCTGGCGTTTTTCAGCAGGCAGCTGCGGGCCCTGGAGATCAAGTACAGCGCTTTCAATCGTGAGCTCCTCGCGCTTTACCTAGCGATCCGCCATTTCCGTTATTTCCTGGAGGGCCACTCACGTTCGCTTTGAATAAGGTGTCCGACCCCTGGTCTGTCAGGCACCAACAGTGGCACCTCGCTTACATATCCGAGTTCACGCCTGACATTCGGCATGTGGCGGGGAAGCTGAACGTTGTAGCCGATGCGCCGTCCCTTCCGGCAGCCCCGGAGGTTTCCGCTTTAAACCTAGGTTTGGATTATGTGGAGCTGGCTGCTGCCCAATGGGCCGATGCCGGCATGGGGGATTACCGCAATGCTGAATCGGTCCTCAAGTTCGTTGAGGTGTGTTGTGGCACCGCCGGCGTGTGGGCCCTTTACAATGTTTCAAGGGGTAAAACCCGCCTGATTGTCCCGATTGCCTGGAAACATCCGATTTTGGACACCCACAGCCTAGCTCACCCGTCCATTCGTGCCACTTCTGCCCTGGTCACGTCCAAGTTCGCCTGGCATGGGTTACGAATGCAGGTCACAGCATGGGCCCGCGCTTGTATCCCCTGTCAGACTTCCAAGGTGCAGAGGCATGTGCGTCCGCCCGTGCAGGATTTTGCTGTTCTCGACGGCAGGTTCCTGCACATCCATGTCGACCTGGTGGGTCCCTTGCCATGTTCGTGTGGGGCTACTCACTTGCTAACCATCATAGAGAGGTTCACCAGGTGGACAGAGCCAATACCGTTGACTGATACCTCCGCTGAGGCTTGTGCACACGCTATTGTCTCCAATTGGATCGCTTGTTTCGGGGTCCCTTCAGATATTACTACCGATTGTGGGGCCAGTTCACGTCCTCCCTGTGGTGTGGTATGGAGCAGCTGTACGGCGCGAAACTGCACCAGACCACCGCGTATCATCCGGAGTCGACCGGTTTAGTCGAGTGGTTCCACAGACACCTTAAGTCGGCATTGAAGGCCCAGATCACCGTCCCCGATTGGGTTGACCAGTTGCCCTGGGTTCTCCTAGGCATCAGAATCACGCCTAAGGAAGACCTTGATGCCTCCTCGGCCGAGCTGGTTTATGGCTCGGCTTTGCGGGTACCTTGGGATTTTCTGCCCACCACCCTCAATCAGGAGGTCCCGGCTTCGGCGGTGTTAGCTGACCTTTGCGAGTGAGCGAGCGCATGCTTTGGTCCCGGTTCCCACTTCCCGACACGGTTCGTCCGTGGTGCATGTGCCTACTATGTTACGGGATTGTGCTTATGTTTTCCTTCACGGTGATGCTCACCGCTCGCCGTTACAGCGGGTGTATGATGGTCCGTACAGGGTACTAGAGACTGGTACCTCGACGTTCACGTTGGACATGGGTGGCAGGGAGGAGTTTGTCTCTGTTAGCCACCTTAAGCCAGCCCACGTCGTCGAGGATAGCCTGGTGGCTGAGGCCACTCACGGTGTAGAGTGCGTCCGCCGGCCGTTTTGGCACCCTCTGCACCTATTACACCCGGTTATGTTTCACCTCTGTGATGCCCGTCCCTCGTTTGCATTTGTCGCATCCCTCTGGTTCTGTTTTGCCGACCGCTACTGTTACGCTCGCCCCGCGACCTCGGACTACATGTTCCGGTCGAACCATCTGGTTACCCGTGCATTTCCGTACCGCGGATTCTGGGGGTGGAGGGCATGTAGCAGCGCCTGCTGGCGCACGCAGGTATCGAACCAGGCGTTCAGAAGCCGCGGTCACGTGACTCGGGAGGGGCTGCTGTTTTTGCGTGGTTTCGCTTTCGTGCCACAGTTGTGTTGCTGTCCACCGTTGTGGTCAGACGTGTTTGTGAGCACCAGTAAACCAAAGTGTTATTTCTGGAATAAATAAGTTCACAAAAACTTGGTTGCCGTTCTTTCATCCATCAAAATTGTACATTTTCAACATTTCATCTTTGACGTCATCATCAACAAGAATCAACCCTGACCTCAAAAGATCATTTACAATTGGAGCAATACAGAACAATTTGGTGCCACAATAACAAGTAAAGGTTCACCATTTTCCAAAAAGGATAACATAGGTCTCTTTTACATTTTATGCGCAAATCTGCAGCTTGTCTGAGAGTAACCTCTTTCATCACAGATCAAAATGGTTTTCATATGTCGGAGTAGCAATTCGCAGCTGCTTTCTGTGATGTTTGGTTGAAACTCATCATTGCAGATTTGAGTACATTTTGAATTATGTTTGCCAGAGAGGAAGGATCCAATAATCTTTCTTGCGAAGACCGACAAACATTTAAAGTGACTTCCAATTAATGAACCATAGAACAGAGTTTCTTTGTTTAACTTCATCAATAAACATAGACTATTCCAATATTATTGTAAAAAATCTAAGCAGATATGACATATGTATAATAACATGTTCCAATAAAAATTGCAATTTCTAAAATCCATTCTTCCCTTATCTAAAAAATCAATTAAGTCCAACTTTCAAATTTGGGATAGTACTGTTAGGCATCCCTGAGGCTACTAAATAGTTAATGTTTTAAGACATTACATTGCAATTCAAATATATATATATAAATATTAACCTTGAAAAAATACATACAGATATTTTGATTTAAACATCAAAGACGTCGGCTTCAAGTAAAGCAACCAGAAACATTATTTTATATTATTTAACTAAGAGGTAGATGGAATATCAAACTACTTGTTTTTGAAATCGAGGACAGTGAGAAAACACGTTCTAAGGTTTGAAATCATGTATGTCTAACAATAGTTTCAATCAGTAGAGTGAAACTTTTAAATTTGGAATTTAAAAGATCTCAAAATATTATTGACTGTAATAGCCATATATATTAGTGTGTTTTTTTTATAAACTCTTTTCATTCATTAGTCGTCTACAGTATAGAAGTTATTGGAAAACAGTGCTGGAGGAGACAAAATGAACTGCAGATGCTGGAATCTGGATAAACACAAAGTGCTGGAGGAACACAACGGGTCAGGCAGTACCTGGCAGGGAATAAATAGGCAATGTTTCAGGTCAGAACCCTTCTTCATCTTCTTCTTCGCACTTCTTCAGCAATCTTAGGAAGGATCCCAACCTGAAATGGTGTCTGTCCATTCCCTCCACTGATACCCACTGATCCACAGAGTTCCTCCAGCACTTTATATTTGTTCAAGATTCCAGCATCTGCATTCTCTTGTGTCTCCGTTTCTAACATTTGGACATAGGCAGATTTGTTCACGATACTTTAAAGAGGATATGGGGGAAACATAATGCAGGCTAGTACTAAAAGTATAAGTTGCTCATTAGAAAACAGGCTTGGAGAGAAGCTTATATTAAGGAAGACTTGAGGGTGACTTCTTAAAGATTGTGGAAGGCTTTAAATAATGAAAATCCCTCGACTAATTGGAGAGAACAGAATGAGTCCAGAGATGTGATTCTTACTAATAAATCTCACAAGCAATTTGGGAAAAAAAATTGATCCAGTGCTTAAATTCTGGAGCTCATTACACAATAAAAAGTAAATGGAGCAAAGAGTATAGAAGTATTTAAGGAGAAGCAGGATGCAGAAAGCAGAAAGTTAAAGGATATGCAATGGAGTTGGCTGAAGAGAGATGAATGAAAGTATGCATATATCGAGCTTACACACCTGCAGAGAGGCCTGTGAGTACCATTTGTCTGTACACTCTATACAGAAACTACACGTAACATGAGTATAGCATATGATTTCTGCAGACAAAGAGAAAAGGAGAAAGGTTCTGAAATTCAGTGGGTTAATGCTGCTTAAGAGAGAGTTTGAGTTCTTGCACGTGGCAGCAATGGACAAGTAGCACATATCTCAGGAAGCATTAAGAACAATGATTGTTGAGGGTTTGTACAGTGGAGTTAGCAGTAATCCCGAGAGAATCTGAAACATCAAGGGTAGAATTTAAATTGTAATCCATGTGGAATGATTGCATTTCTTTGATTATTTTTATGTTACTAATTTGCAATTTATTCATTTCCATTTAAACGTCTTTACTTGAAAAACTACCTTATTGATTCCATTCCAAATGTGGTAGTAATTGACTCTTACACCTATCCTCTGGGGTTCTTTTGAGCCATCTGGATGGTGTTAAGCTAGTCAAGGCTCACAGAACAGCACAACCTAGAACCCTTGTAAAAGGCTATCAAAGTTGAAGAAATGCCATGAACAAAATAAGTTCACACACTACAATTAATATGACATAAGATTTTATATGAAATTACAAAATAATATATGATTTAACAAAATGAAAACTACTGCACATTAAGTTACCTCATGTCCTTACATTGCTTTCCTCCTTAAATGTAACACTGAATTCCACTCTGATGGATTCTGACTCAGTTTAGTTTAGAGATACAGTGCAGAAACAGGCCCTTCGGTCCACCGACATACTAGGGACAATTTACAATTTTACTGAAATCAATTAGCCCACAAACCTGTACGTCTTTGGAATGTAGAAGAAAACTGTTGACCCGGAGAAAACACAATGCGGTCATGGGGAGAACACACAAACTTCATACCGGCAGCACCTGTAGTCACTGTCGTATGTAGTCAGTGTCTCTGACACTGTAAGGCAGCAACCCTACAACTGCGCCACCGTGCCACCCTCAGATTACAATTTATTCCAGTGATCAATGTCGCAATTTAAAGAGATGATCACTCCGATCCACTGTTCACTGTGCAATCTGTTCTTTAATTATAAATATACTCATTCTTTAACTTTATTTGAACTTGTGAATCATTAATGAGGATTAATTAGAGGATCCTGACCCCATATGTTCGTCTGCCATGCTAAATCAAGGAGCTAAACTTTGCCGTATACCTTAATTGTTCTACAATATAAAATTCACAACCATGGTAATTTGATTGTACTATCTCCATCTTAATTTGCCTGCTGTACATCCATGAATTATGTTCAACTATCATCACAACAAAATATCTTTTGATGGGAAATACCTGAACTTATCAGTATTCTGAAAAGTTGATAAAGGGATTTTACTCTTATGACGCTACTGATAGACAATAGACAATAGGTGTAGGCGTTGGCAATCCTGCACCGCCATTCAATGTGATAATAGCTGATCATCCCCAATCAGTACCCCGTTCCTGCCTTCTCTCCATATCCCCTGACTCTGCTATTTTTAAGAGCCCTATCTAGCTCTCTCTTGAAAGCATCATGATGATCACCATTCTCAAAGATAGCGGGGGCGTGTCGGTGGTGGATGCTGCAAGCCGGAAGCCCTGCCAGCAGCGTGTTAGTTTTTT
Organism: Leucoraja erinaceus; assembly: GCF_028641065.1. Classification (NCBI taxonomy): domain Eukaryota; kingdom Metazoa; phylum Chordata; class Chondrichthyes; order Rajiformes; family Rajidae; genus Leucoraja; species Leucoraja erinaceus. The sequence continues at coordinate 30,248,039 of NC_073388.1, read as the reverse complement.
CCTACTTTATTTTTTTTGTGCTTTTTTTGTTTTTTGTTTTTGTTTTTGTTTTTGTTTTTTTAGTGTGTTTTAATGTATGGTTTTGGTGTTTCTCTGAGTGTCTTGTGTGGGGGTTGATGTGGGGGGGGGGGTAAGGGGGAAACTGCTTTGGTCACCTCCTCCACGGAGAGGCAACTTTTTACATGTCGCCTCCCCTGTGGCCTAACATCGAGGACCACAGGGGTTGAGAGGTGAACACAGATGGTTAAATTTCAAGTGCGTCTTGTTTGTGTTTGAATGAGCAGGTTCTTCAGCATCTCCACTCAGCTCACAGTCTGTCTGAAAAAAAGGACACACATTGCTGGAGTAACTCAGTGGATCAGGCAACATCTCTGGTACCTTGGCAAAGGGTCGCGATTGATCCTGAAACATCACCTATCCATATTCTTGAGGTAGACAAAAGTGCTGTTGAAACTCAGGGGGTGAGGCAGCATCTATGGAGCGAAGGAGCTGAGTTTCTCCAGCACTTTGGTCTACCTTCGATTTTCCAGCATCTGCAGTTCCTTCTTCAACATGTACACTGCTTGAGGTATACTGCTTACAAAAAAATGCTTTTCACTGTACCTCGGTACACTTGACAATAATAAATTAAACTAATCTTGACCCAACATTTCTGTCCTGTTTTTGTAAACCAGCATCAGCAGTTACCTGTTTTTTCAGCCTGTTTGAGAAATTAATTGCAGAACTTCTTAGTTCCATAAGACATACCTGGATTGAAATTCTGTCCATTATGTTCATTTATCTAGAATAAAGGCAGTCTTTCTGAATCTTGGATTTAAATGCTTCCCAGCTTGCTATATTTTCAGCATTTTTTGTTTTTTTGCTTTCCAGGAAAAATTGTCACTTTGCTTTCCAGGAAAACATTGTGTGAAGGAATCCTAGATGCAGAAAAAAATATATTCATATTTATTATATTTATAACATTATAATTCTTTATATATAAAACTTTCAAATCAGTATATTATTTTCAAATTGTTCTGTCAATTTTTTTGCAGATTTACTTATTTCTACGCTCCAAATTGTTTGTCCATGCTATGAGCTTCATTATTTTGGTGCCTTGGCAAAATAGTTGTTCTCTTTGAGTAAGCCTAAATAGTGAATTTCAGAAGTCCATCGATGCAAAGAGAAGCAGAATAATTCCAGTCTTCATTTAATTCCCATTCATTTTTAACAGGAGTCTTGAGATGACAATCAGAATGGAAATCTTCATGAACATTTAGTTCACTGTCTTAGATTAAAGACATCAATGGTAATTCTTTGAATCATGGCTGCTCATTTCATCGATTCGGTGCTATCTTTATGAAAGAATAATCCATTTAGTTGCATCAACGTTTCCTATAATTCCACACGTATGTTCATATATTCATATCTAGCTATCACTTCAAAATTACTACCAAATATTCTTCCATCACCCTTCCAAACCCTCCACTCTGCAGTTATCAACTTGATGGATAAAACAATTAGTTACCTTTATAGGTTGCATTGGCATCTTTGATTGGTTTGATTGGGAACCACAAACACAGTCAGCCAAACACATTCAATAAAAGGAAACCGGATACCTTTCTCAAATGAACCACTAGGTATAAATGTTATGCATATTCCTAGGAAGACAATCGCAGATTTATTTCTTCTTAATGCTGGACTACAACATAATGCCTTCTAAATCCCATCTTCTTCTTGCATTTGAGTCAGCAGAAATCAGCAGTGATGCCATTCGGTTCGACATCCGTAGGTGTCCGCCTTAAAAATGGCGCATGATCCGGGTTGGCGCCAAGCTGCGACACTGCTGCTGATTCTGTTTGTTGTCATTTGCCTGACTAAGATCAGTTGACAGGGCTCACCACGGGGAGGTTGACAACATGAGCCCCTCTAAATCCCATGAAGGTACAACAGAATTGTTTTCAAGTGTGTATTTCAGATACTTTTACTCCAACATTGCCTCTGCTGAATTTTACAATTTAAAATTCATGAACTCAAAGTGGTAATGAAATGATCCATGGCACAGTATAAAAATCTCTAAAATAGCCTTGTGCTGTCAAGTATGTCTTTATGTATTTCAAATAAGCCAAATTAAATCAAATATTTTGAAGTTATGACATTATGAAATGGAGCATTTGTAACAAATATTAGATATTTATCTCTGATTTTGTGTCACTGGTTTTGCGAGACATTTTTAGTAACACATAATTGGTGTATTAAGGCCCATTACATTAATTTGGAGTATACGTGCTTGCATCTTGTGATAAGCTAATTTTGCAGGGATATTTAATTTGAGGTATTAATTTAGGTGTGACATGTTAAACTTTCAAATGTGCCAACTAAATATAACAGAAATGCTGAATTTAAAAAAAGTCACTTTGATTAGATATTTGAAAGGTTATTTCAAACCAACCAAATACCATTGTGCATAGTGCACATCTTTCTGCAGTCTTTGGTTGCTCAAGCAGATAGTCAGGACATTGGGGCATTACAAATCATGTATCAATCAAGGGGTATCTGCAGTTCCTTCTTAAACATTGTATCAATCAAATGTATGTTATGGGTATTTAAGAAGGGTTTTGGCCCGAAACGAGTAGAGGTGAAATAGCTGATAGAATAAGGTGAGGGAAAGCGGCGACAAGCAGGAGCTGGCAAGCAATGGGGGATCCAGGTGAGGAAGAGAACCAATATATTGGTGGACAGGTTTATTAGTGTCACTCGGGTGGATTTCAACTAGATTGGCAGGAGGATGGGATCCAATGCGGGAGTGAGACAGGTGAGTGGCTGGGTCTGTATGGAAGGTCATAAAAGTAGATTCAGTAAACAGGAGAGGGCAGGCAGAAGCTCAACAAGGAGCAAGGAGGGACTGCTGGATTCAATTGCATTTATTTCAATGTGAGATGTCTGATAAGTGAGGTAGATGATGTAAAGGCATGGGAAAAGGTACTTGTGATTGATACGTTATAGAAACCTGGCTCATGGAGGGACATGTTTGGCAGCTTAACATTTAGATAGAATTTAGATAGAATTTATTTGCCACACAACGAGGGTCGGTGGAATTTGGGTTGTCTGCAGCGATACAATAATAAAGAACACACAACCACAATAAAAATGATAACACAAACATCCACCACAGCATTCATTGCTGTGGTGGAAGGCACAAAATTTGGCCAGTCCTCCTCCATTTCCCCCCCCCCCCCCCCGTGGACAGGACCAGAGTCCAGAATCAGTCCAGGATCGGCTCTTCCTCACCGGAGACTGCGGCTTTAAGTTGGTGTAGGCCGCAGGCCGGCGGTCGAGATTTAAAGTCTCCGCCGCAGCCAGAAGCACCGCAGACCGCAGGGCCGATGGTCGAAGCTCCCCTCCAGTGGTGATGGTAAGTCCATGCCGGACCCGCGGTAAAAGTTGGCCGTGGGCCGGCAGTGGTGGCTTCTTCTTCCCCCCCCACGGGACCCCACGATGGATCCCGGGCTGTAGATGCTGCACCAGCTGGAGCTCTGCAGACCACGGCTTCAGGCTGCCGGCTGCCCCGGGCCAGCGAAACGGAGCGCTCCCCTCCAGCGAGCCCCAGCGAGGACTCACCCGCTCCACAACGAGAGTCCACGCTGTGCCCGCCGCTGAAGCCCCGAGCGCGTCTCCGGGAAAGGCCGCGCCGATCCTTGATGTTAGGCCACGGGGGAGGCGACCTGGAAAAAGTCACCTCTCCATGGAGGAGGCGACCGAAGCGGTTTCCCCCTTAGCCCCCCACACCACCCCCCACACAAAACACACCGAGAAACACCAAACACATACTTTAAAACATACTAAAAAAAATAAAACAATTTAGGGTACACATGGTTCAGGTACGATAGTGGTGTTAGTGAAAGATGAGGGTAAGTTGTTTTACTGATTAGACATCAAGGTATTGAGTATAGAAGTTGGGACATTATGTTGCAGATGCACAGGTACAAGTGAGGCTGCATTTGGAGAATTCAGAGGCAATTACTTTGCAATAAAATCCCCTACCGCAATGACTGTTCTGTTCCCCCATTACTTCACCCCGCCAACGAACCCTGTAATTCTTTTGCACAACAACAACCTCTGTGCCATAAGGTTAATTCTCCTATTACCTTTTTAGATTATAAAAGTTTTAAGTATACTAATTAGGAAGAGATGTCTGATGGTCATTCACATCTTTGGATGTCTTGGAATACTGCACATATGTGGCAAAAAGTAGAAGTTGCTAATGGATTGAAAAGAGTAGTTATTTACCTATTTTACTTTATTTCTATTTTATAACATGTCTTAGTATTAATGACAGTCCTCTTCTTTACATTTGTATTCAATCTTAAAATGATTTGATATGTACAGCTATCAGGGACACTTATACACTGTTAGAAAGTCTTTGAAATCCTGCATTTTGTCAAACGCTGACAAGGAGTTCAGGGGCAGAATCTCAGAGTATGCTCTTCAAAGGTTCAGAGGTCATTTTATTGTCACCTGTACCAATTAAGGTATAGTGAAACTAGAATTACCATACAGCCATACTAAAAAAAGCAACAAGACACACAACTACATAAAAGTTAACACAAACACATTCCTCACAGTGATGGAAAGTTTAATCTTCTCTTCTTTATTCTCCCGCGGATGAGGCAGTCGAACCATCCGCAGTTGGGGCGATCAAAGCTCCCACAGCCAACAGTCCCGCGTCGGGGTGATCGAAGCTCCCGCGTCGGGGTGATCGAAGCTCCCGTGTCGGGGCAGTTGTAGCTCCCGCGTCGGGGTGATCGAAGCTCCCGCGTCGGGGCAGTTGTAGCTCCCGCGTCGGGGTGGTCGTAGCTCCTGTGTCGGGGCGATCGAAGCTCCCGCGTCGGGGCAGTCGAAGCTCTCGCGCCTGGGGGGTTGAAGCACTCGCATTGGGGCGGTCGAAGCTCCTGCAGATTGGAGCTCCCGAAGTCAGTTTCTGACCAGGGACCACGAGCTCCACAGTGGTGAAGTCCGCAGGCTCCAAAGTCAGTGCTACAAAATCGATCCGTGACAGGGATCGCCCACTCCACGATGTTAAGTCTGCAGGCTTCTGTGGTTGGAGCTCCCAAAGTCGGTCTCCAGCAAAAGCCCGCCAACTCCTTGATGTTAGGCTGCAGTGCGGTCAGAAGATACAGAAACAATCACATCTCCGTCGAAGAAAGAGATTAAAACAACTTTCCCCCAACCCCCCACATAAAACAAGCTAAAGAACACTTAAACATACAATTAACACACACACACTAAAAAAACATTTAAAAAAAGGAAGGGATAGAGACTTTTGGAGAGGCAGCCATTGCTGGCGCCTCCCAGGTGGCGCCAAGTTGTCAGTCAGAGTGAGCTCTACATCAGTCTGAAGAAGGGTTTCGGTGCGAAACGTTGCCTATTTCCTTCGCTCCATAGATGCTGCTGCACCCGTTGAGTTTCTCCAGCTTTTTTGTGTACCTTCTGAGCTCTACCTCACTCCATCTCACTGGGCACTGAGGTGATGATAGCTAATCTCACCTGTCACATGCAGGAAAAGGATGTGTGAACTAGTGCTGAGTCCAGGTAGTCAGTGAGATGGGTCCCCTGACTATCAGACACAAAGAATTCCACGATGTAAATATGTCAAGCTTCCAAAACAACACAAAAAGATAATGGTTTTTTTCTTTCATCATTTCTTCTCTGATATTATTTTGTGTTTTGATTCTTCAGAATGTTCATTACTCTTCAGCTTTAAGTTCTGCAAATGTTCAGCCCTTGTTGTGAGGGATTAATAACAGCCTGGCCCAGGGAGCATTTCACAGAAAGAACGTGAGGCAACAAGACAAGGAGGTTGAGAGAATGAGATTCACATCTCTGCAGCTGATGGAGAATCAATTAAATTTGGGAAAGATAGCCTAGGAGGAGAGGCAAAATCTCAAAGGGTGGAAGGGTTAGAGGCAGAGAGGAGCATGGATGTAGAGGGATTTAAAAAGTAGGATCAATGCATTGCTTAACTGATGGTCAATGTCAATTAATAAGCACAGGGTTGAGCTATGGTGTTGCTGAGAGCTTTGGATAACTTCACTTATGTTGGTCTGACCAGGGAGAACAATCAGGTCTTGCACTTATTGGTCTGTTATTCCGGTGATGAATCTTGCCCTGCTAAAGTCAATTAATATTGCAGGATGTATGAACTTGATTTGAATTCCCATAGTATAAATTATTGAAAGACGGTTTCAGTGAGATGTTTAAACAATAAAATAATTTGGTACTGCCTAATCACCTATAAAATGATAGCAAATTAATAGTTAAGGAAAAGCATACCCTTTCACTTTGTACTTTTGGAAGATGTAATTATTTCTCCATGCTGACATTTTATCCCAACCACAGCCCAATCCCAATCACATCCTTGTTGGTACTTCATATTTTCTATTTGGCAATGATCAGATAATTCCAACTTGCAACAGTTCATAGCTTTTGCAAGCACTATATTTTAAAAGGAAATCGTAATGCTGTAAAGGGATCCCATAAGTAAATGCAAAAAGCATTGTAGTAATTTGGAAATTGTTTCAGTAGGGTAAGCTCTGCTTTTTAATATTCATATTTAAATCATGGATAGAAATGAATATTGGAATCAGTGGGTTTGTTTTAATATATTCAAACAATATATAACTTGTTAACTTGTCTCATGATTGCAGGGACTTATAAAGAGGCAAAATAATCAATATTTATTATTGGCCTTCATAATTAATTTTATTGAGAACATATCTTTGACTCTACTTTGCTGTGCTACCTTCACCACTTTGACACACACTGATGTTCAAATATTTGATTAAAGTTTGATTTCCGTTTTAAGATAACATTATTTGACATCAGTGGGAGGAAAGGGACAGGTAAAATGTCCTTTTTTTCTCCAGAGATTCTGCCTGACCCACTGAGTTACTCCAGCACTTTGTGTCTATCTTTGGTCCAAACCAGCACGTGCAGCTCCTTCTGACACATTCTTTGACATGGGTCATGTTTTCATGATTGTGTTCTTGTTAGATAGTTGAGGATGATGTATCATAAAATTATATTCATCCGGGATTTCTGAATTGTTAGATAGCGGAATATTTCAGTTCTATTGTAGTGTGGTAGGTGCTATATATATAGATGCAAGTTGTTGCTGAGTTTCAAGGCAGCGACAGTATATATGACGCTTGACTGTTCACTTGAGTCCAGTTATTATCACAAGGGTAACATTCCAGTGCCTAGTGCATTTTTGGCTTCCCTAATCCAACAATAAGAGAGGATTGATCATGAAAAACTCTAAGGAAATCATATAAAATCAGTTGGGAAGGCCCTCAGTACAAAATATAAAATGTTGAGACTTTCTGAAAAGTTAAACAGTGGTAATAATATATACCATGAGATTAGATCACCTTTCCTTGAAGAAGTAACAACAATACAGAAACAGAAACTGCATTTGTGCACGTGAATGATATGCAGCCACAAAACTAGTTTTGCTGCGATAGACTATTTTGAATTACAAACAGGAAGAAATATACAAAGAAAATGGCAGACCATTGAGAAACCCATTTAGACAAGTAGACATTCATCCTCTAGCTATCCTTGATAAATGATTTAGTTAGTGCCATAAAGTTCAGTAGTACAACTGAATGGCATTGATTGATTGAAGTCGCTGAAATATAATTAGAATTTCAACTAATGACCTGGATGACTGCATGCTCACGTAAGAGAGCAGTAAAATAAACGTGCACGGAAAGGCTTTAAGTAAATAGTGCGAATATTACCAAAGTTGTGTCAAGTCCGATAATAGCTATAATTTTTAAGTATTGCTTTAGCATTTAGATTTGCTATATATCAGTGTGCAAGTGTTTAAAACCTACAAGAATTATTTGCTTTGCAAAGAGTGCATGACGCCAAATCTCCTTAACAAGCTGATATTTCCAGGGAAGTGAATTCACCGTTTAATACCCTTACAGCTGGATAAAAGCTTCTTGCTAAAGAGGGATTAAAAATCACATCTGCTTCTGTCCCAGCCTGCATATGGGAATGCACAACTAAACTGAATGGATGTAGCATGGGAAATCAGGAACATCTGGCAATGTGTCAGAACGGTTTTATATAGCTGGCAGCATCTGAAATCTACTTCCATTAGTTAAATTGGGAATGTCTTACTTGTGATGGTGAGATATTGCTGCTCTTTTACAAAGACCATAACTCACAAGCTGTATGCACAAATGAGTGATCACAGCTTTTCAACAGTCTAAGAGAATGCCGAGAGCTCTCAGTCAATTGTGAAATTAATCTGTGGAAAGTTACCTGTGGAATCTTAAATGTATTTTTAAATTAACAGGTTAGTGCTGAACTGCTTCCCCTCATGTAATAATTTATGAAAGTTTTATTTCAATTTGTCATGAATCTTATGAGCATCTAAAGAATACTTGAAGGGAAAAAAATTGCATTTGGGCATCAGCACTAAATAGATCGACCATCCGCCCATCGACCCCTCCTCCCCTCCCTTGTCCGTGTTCACCTATGAGGGGCTTTGTCCTGCCCCTCCTTTCTTTGAACTTTCTCCTCCCTCCCCCCTGCAATGTCTACAGAAGGGTCTCGACCCAAAACATAATATCCATGTTTTTCAGGGATACTGCCTGACCATCTGAGTTACTCCAGCACTTTTTGTTTTCCAGGAATGCAACCTATTGCACTCACCTTTGCACATCTGGTCCCACTGAATTCAGTGCAACTGAATGCTTGGAGCCACTAGACACGTGGTATTCTTGCAGCTGGTTATCAGAAATGAATGTTGTCTTCGCATAATTTCTATTCCTCTTATTTGAGTTTCAGCTGATTTTAAGCAAATCACTGAATGCACATTTACTCTCTCCTGGCAAGAGTACCAGAACATCTATTTGTTCAGGAGTCTTTATACATACCTTAGCTCTCTGGAATGAATTATTAAGTGATGTCGTATGATGTTCACTACATTGAGACACATTTAGCCCTGTTCCAAAGTGCTTAGTTCCTCAGGAGAGGTGTGTTGCTAATTAGGGTTTACTTAATTACATTGTTTGCACCTTACCTTTGGGTCCACAGGTTCTGCTGATGAATGGGAATTCACCAAGGAAGGCAAAGTCTACATATGATGGTTTACACCACACACTTTGAAAGCTTCTTCAAAACTCTGGCAACCTTCTATTTGAGGACTGAATATCACATTAGGATATACACTGCTCATTCTGGACCTCAGATAAAGATCTAAATGGCCAGGTACTGGTGTTGATAGATCAAGGAGAGTTAAGGGCCACCAATGAGGTAGATAGTAGGTCAGTACCACAACCAGAGAGCAGTGCTGAACTCCTATCTACCTCATTGGTACCCCTTGCACTATCTTTGATCGGACTGCTGGCTCTACCTTGCACTAAATGTTATTCCCTTATCATGTATCCATATGTTATAAATGGCTCGATTGTAATCATGTTTTGTCTTTCTGCTGACTGGTTAGCATGCAACAAAAGCTTTTCACTGCACCTCGGTACATGTGACAATAAACTAAACTAAAGTAAATTGAAATAGAATCTGCAATTGCACTCACAGAAAAGCTACGGTTTGAAGAACGCATGCTCCAACAATGAAAGGTCAGTAACAGAGAAATACAGCTTGCAGATGGTCATCTCCAGTACAAAGGTTCATTGGATGAAGTAGACGTATGTTGACGTCAAGGGGTTCAACATTCATGCCAAATGGCTCAAATATTTGTGATTAAATATTTGTGATCAAATATCAGCCTGAAGAAGGGTCTTGACCCGAAACATCACCCATTCCTTCTCTACAGAGATTTTGCCTGACTCGCTGAGTTACTCCAGCATTTTGTGCCTACCAGCTGACTATGCATGATCAGGGACTGTAAAGATCGCCACTGGCCTTTGTGTTTTATTTTGCCTTTGAGTTGTTCCAGCGATTTACTGAAGACATTTACAGGTTCTTTTTTTCTCCCTGTTGACAACATGCCTCGATAACAATCAGCACGGGAGCACCTCAAGGCTGCGTGCTTAGCCCGTTGCTGTACTAACTCTATACTCATGACTGCGTAGCCGATGATAATGCAAACTCCATCATCATATTCGCTGATGATACCACTGTTGTGGGACGTATCACTGATGGGGATGAGTCAGAGTACAGAAGAGAGATCGAACCGACTGACCAAATGGTGCCAGCACAATAACCTGCCCCTCAACATCAGCAAAACCAAGGAACTGATTGTGGACTTTGGAAGGGGTGGGATGGGGACCTACAGTCCCGTTTATATCAACGGGTCGATGGTGGAAAGGGTCAAGTGCTTCAAATTCCTGGGTGTGCATATCTCTGAAGATCTTTCCTGGTCCGAGAACACTGATGCAATTATAAAGAAAGCACATCAGTGCCTCTACTTCCTGAGAAGATTACGGAGAGTCGGTTTGTCAAGGAGGACTCTCTCTAACTTCTGCAGGTGCACAGTAGAGAGCATGCTGACTGGTTGCATCGTGGCTTGGTTCGGAAACTTGAGTGCCCTGGAGCGGAAAAGACCACAAAAAGTAGTAAACACTGCCCAGTCCATCATCAGCTCTGACCTCCCTTCCATCGAAGGGATTTATCACAGTCGCTGCCTTAAAAAGGCTGGCAGCAGCATCAAGGACCTACACCATCTGGGCCATACACTCATCTCCCCACTACCTTCAAGTTGAAGGTACAGGAACCTGAAGACGGCAACGACCAGGTTCAGGAATAGCTACATCCCCACAGCCATCAGGCTATTAAACTCGGCTCAAAACACTGAACATTAATAGCCCATTATCTGTTTATTTGCACTTTATCAGTTTATTTATTCATGTGTGTATATATTTATACAATGGTATATGGACACACTGATCAGTTCTATATTCGTGCCTATTATGTTCTGGTGTGCTAAAGCAAAGCAAGAATTTCATTGTCCTATCTGGGACACATGACAATAAACTCTCTTGAACTTGACAAATAACTTATTGTTTGTTGTCTGGGTCTGGAGTAATGTCAATCTTGTCAACATGATGACATACAATATAATGGGAGCTCAGGTTTGTGGTTGTGGCTGGTGCTTCACAGGCACAGGTTGAAACTCACTGGAGGCTGCACTCACAGCTCAATGAATATACCCTCAGATGTGTTCATCAACTCAAAGGTGTTCCCCTCCATCATTTTAACCGATACATAGCCCACCAAGCCAGCTTGAGGAACAATGCCTCAACTTCCATCCACTTTGCTAAGTAATGATTTCAACAATTTCAGATAACCAGCTTTGCCTATTTATTTGCTTTAGTTTAGTTTGTTGTCACGTGTACAGAGGGACAGTGAAGATCTTTTTGTTGCATGGTATCCAGTCAGCGGAAAGACTGTACATGATTACAATCAAGCCGTCCAGATATAGGATAAAGGGAACAACCGGATTAACGTCATATTTGAATTGACAAATCTGATGTGACACCACACACTTTTCTCTCTCCACATGTTGCATTAGACCTGCTGAGTATTTGAAACACACTCTTTTATTTCAGATTTTCCACAGTGCTATGTTAGACAATAGAGAACAGACAATAGACAATAGATGCAGGAGTAGGCCATTCGGCCCTTCGAGCCAGCACCGCCATTCAATGTGATCATGGCTGATCATCCCCAATCAGTAGCCCGTTCCTGTCTTCTCCCTATATCGCCTTCTGCCTTCTGCCCATATACCCTGACTCCGCTATCTTTAAGAGCCCTATCTAGCTCTCTCTTGAAAGTGTCCAGATAATCATCCTCCACCACCCTCTGAGGCAGAGAATTCCACAGACTCACAACTCTCTGTGTAAAAAAGTGTTTCCTCATCTCTGTTTTAAATGGCTTACTATTCTTAAACAGTGGCCCCTGGTTCTGGACTCCCCCAACATCAGGAACATGTTTCCTGCCGCTAATGTGCCAAAACTCTTAATAATCTCCCTTTCCTTTTACATGCTGACCATTCTGTGAAACCACACGGAAACTGGATGAATAGCGCCTCATATTCCACTTTGGTAGCTTACAACCCGTTAAATTCTCCAATTTTAGGTTGCCGACCTACAAATAATGCCCTCCCCCCCCCCCCCCCCCCCCCCCCCCCCCCCCCCCCCCCCCCCCCCCCCCCCCCCCCCCCCCCCCCCCTCCCCTCCACTCTGTCCAGTGCCCCCAGGTGAATGCACATTATTTCCTATCTTCCCGTTTCCTCCCGCTTCCACGTACATTCCTTTTGTCTTTTCATCTCTGGTGTTTGTCCAATCATGTGCCAATCATAATCCCCTTCCCTTGTATCCACTTATCATGCCAGAGGTTTTCTCCCATCCCCATCTCCCTTCCAGCTTTCCACCCTCTATTATAATCAGTCTGAAAAGGGTTCCCACCTGAAATATCGCCTATCCATGTTCTCCAGAAATGCTACTTGCACCATTGAGTTACACCAGCACTTTGTGTCTCTTATTTTCCAGTATTTTCTGTGTTAATTCTCAGGGATTTGTCCACCTTCACTGCACAGTTGCTGCAATGCAATGTAGTGTTTTCATACTATGAAATGCATTGCCTGCCTCCGTCTTGGCTCCTTCCAAAGCTCACAACCCTTGGCAGCAAGCTGGACACATCGTCTATAAATGTAACCATTTATCCTGATTGAGAATTGTACAGTGGTTCTTCACAGCTTGGTTTAAATCATGGAATTCCCTTTGCAACAACATTGTGGGAACAGAAGGTCTGAAGATGAATCATCATTAACTCCCCAAAGGATGGGTGGTAATTACTGGAGTTACGAGTGTGCTCACATCCCATTAAATTGAAGACAAAGAGGTGCAAACAAAAGTCTTAAACTCTGGTCATGATGATTACCTGCAACAGCTCATCCTGCAAAATGTCTGTGCACCTTGAGGCAAAGTTATTGGCTTGGATAACCACTACTTCTCTGGCACCGGTGAAATGATGAACAGCAATGGATCCACATGAGCCATCGAGCAAGCTTTTAGTTTGCTGCCAATGTGCTTTAAGTATCAGGATAGTTCCAAGATGCCTTAATCATACAACAGTCAGAGGCTCAAGGGAGATTGTAGCACGCTCAGATCTGCATAACATCGATAATGGGTCTGGACTTGTGAGAGGAAAATATCTCAGAGCACAGATGTTCTTCAGAGGTTTATTGGAGTAGGATGGGGGACAAAAGATGAAGAATAGGAGTAAGGAGATGAGGAGGCCATAGATGCTGAGTACTTTGCTGCCTGGATTATCTTGGTTCCCCAGATTATTACAGATTTTACTTTCATTTTCACCAGTTGATTTATTTCACATTAAATGCTAGAGACCATTTCGTTACAAAGCACTCTCACTATGCAGTGCTGCAAACAGCCAAGTTTCTGTTTCACATGCTCACTCGAAACCTCCACATCTCCAAACAAATCCCCATTAATAGTCAGCCTCCTTGTTTGTGGTCGTGATTGCCTTACAAATTCTGAATGTGTTACTTTATGTGTTACTATACATTTCCATATATATAAATGACTAATTAAGTCAATGTGACAATAATTATACCATCATGTCACTATAAATAGACCATAAGCATTTCACAGCTCATAATAGGATCAGCTGGATTTTTCAACCAAGAATTTAAAGTGATCAGCCAGCTCTACTAAAAAGGAATTCACCCCTGGTTGGGATAGCTAAACATGCTACATAGTTCATTTTCAGAAATGGAATGTTGAAAGTAAAATGTGTAATTGCACCAGAAATTCATAGACTTGTAACATTCATCGAGTCATAGAGTCATACAGCATGGAAATAGGCCCTTTGGCCCAACTTGCCATGCCAATCTTGATGCCCCACCTCCATTAGTCCCATCTGCCCACATTTAGCCCATATCCTTCTAAACCATTCCTATCTATGTACCTATTCAAATATATTTTAATGTTGTTAAACCAGCCTCAATTACCTCCTCTGGCAGCTCTTTCCATATACCTATCACCATCTGTGTGAGAAAGTTGCCCCTCAGGTTCCTATTAATTATATTCCCTCTCATCTTAAACTTATGTCCTCTAGTTTTTGATTTGCCGACCCTGGGTAAAAGATTGTGCATCTACCCTATATATTCCCCTCATAATCGTATACACCTCAAAACGATCACCCTCATCTTCCTGCGCTCCAAGGAATAAAGTCCAAGCCTGCCCAACTTCTCATAGCACAGGGCCTGTCAACATCCTTGTAAATCTTCTCTGCACTCTTTCCAGCTTAACAACATTTTCCCTACAGCCAGGTACTAAAACTGAACATAATACACATAATGTGGTCTCTAATTCGGTTTATGAATTTTCAGCATTGCAATATTGACTAGAATTTATTGCTTTGATCTACTGAGCTATGTGGTGTTATGATAAATAATAAGTACGCTTTAGGAATAAATCACACCAAAATGTCTACAGTGCATTTTCCTTGATGTTTGCATTTTTCAACATTTTGCTTTACATTCTGTTTACCAAAAAGCTAATATTTTAATAAATTAGATAAGGCTCAATTAAGGACATGACAGGGAATGTATTTCAGTTACTGATTAATTAAAGTTAGGATGTATACAGAACATGGGAAGGCATTAAGGTAATGAGTAGGATATCTCAGATTTTCATGTAAAATATTAGAGAAAATATTTACACCATTCGGCCCATTCAATCATGGCTGATCTATCTTTCTCTTCCATCCCCATTCTCCTGCCTTCTCCCCAGAATCCCTGGCACCCAAACTAATCAAGAAGCTATCTATCTCTGCCTTAATAGTTTAGCCAATTCTGATTTGGATCTCTGTACACTTGCGTAGTATAAATTGATTAATTTATTTTTCTTCTTTGCCTTCATTCCTTGGAGCCCTACCATTTTCTGTACTTGTCCTAACACTGACTTTCCAAAATGCATCACCTCACACATCTATCTATCCATTTATCTATCTATCCATCTATCCATCTATCCATCTATCCATCTATCCATCTATCCATCCATCTACTCTATCCATCCATCCATCTATCCATCCATATGCAGGGGGACCTAATCCATCCATCCATCCCATCCATATCATCCATCCATCCATCCATCCATCCATCCATCCATCCATCCATCCATCCATCCATCCATCCATCCATAAGGGTGATGGAAATCCGGGGGGGGGGGGTATGCAGGGGGATGGTGTTCCCCTAATTTTCAGTTTCCAGTTTCCATCCTGTAATGGGAGTATGGCTTGAGGCAGTGCAGGATTTTCTGGAGCTTCTACCAATATTTTGTATGTTCAAATTTGAAAACGAGTACTAGGCAGAAATATCAATATGACTACCTGCAGCTGAGAAAAAAAAAAGATAATTTGTGCATGAAGAAGCCATGACCGAGGCAAAGATACTACAGTGGAGACGGAATCCGGTTACGGAAATGGTGCTGAAGATTACCCATGACTCTACTACGGCTTTTTCCTCGAGTGGACTATCTTGTTCCGCTATAGGATCTTTGATTTCCAGTCTCCATGAGATGGAGAGTGTGGAGGAAAGTGGCGCTGTAAGGGCAGTCCACGTCTTTCACCAGCTCATTGGAACTTTTTTCCCAATTCCATATTGACTGTCTAAGAACTTGGCCCTCATCAGACCTGGCGTCTCACCGCCGTAAACGGAGTTCACCTCCTGAATGCTCAACTCGTAGACCACCCGTTCCTTCCTGAAGCGGATATCAAACAGCTGTAAACCGCTGGCGGGACTGTGGCAGAACGCGGACTCACAGTCAAAGTAG
This sequence comes from Leucoraja erinaceus, assembly GCF_028641065.1. NCBI lineage: Eukaryota > Metazoa > Chordata > Chondrichthyes > Rajiformes > Rajidae > Leucoraja > Leucoraja erinaceus. The sequence continues at coordinate 30,232,227 of NC_073388.1, read as the reverse complement.
CGAACGTGGTTGTTTACAACGTGGTATCTTGGTCCATGTGGCTCGAACTGAAGGGGGGCGTAGGTTTGAAACATCTGGCAAGGTCTCGGTGAGGGGCCTGACCCACCCTCCTCCAACGGGAGACTCAGAACCCCAGCAGAGACCCAGTGGTTCATCTCACCCCAGAAGAAGTTGACCAATCTCCTCTGTAACATGGTTATAAATAAAAAGGACGGGACCACAGTGGCCAGCCGGTACCACAGCAGGGAGGCCACCAGCTGGTTTATACCTACAGCCCTGCCCCAGACAGAGAGCACACCAAGGAGGGCTGACCAACGTCCTAGCCGGGCAACGACTTTCGCCTCCAGCTCCTGCCAGTTCGCCGGCCACGCCCCCTCAGCGGGATTCAGGTAGACCCCCAGATAGAGGAGGTGCATGGTATTCCACGCAAAACCTGCCATCTCTTCCGGAAGGGAGTCCACCTGCCGCCGACCCACCAAGAGACCAGAACACTTCCCCCAGTTGATCTTGGCGGAGACGCAGCTGAGAAAACCTGCTGGCACTCACGCATCCTCCGCAGGTCAACAGAGTCGGTGAACATCAAAATGACATCATCGGCGTAGGCCGAGAGAACCACCTCCACCCCCGGCCCCGTTAAAGCCAGGCCTGTCAACCGCCTCCAGAGAAGGCACAGGAATGGCTCTACACAGATGGAATACAGCTGGCCGGACATGGGACATCCCTGATGAACCCCCCCTCCCAAAGGGAATGGGGGCCAACAAAGAGCCGTTGACCTTAACAGATAAAACTTAGCACAAGCATAATTCAATTTAAAAAGATGTACAAAAACACTTGTTTAAAAGGATATTGGGATGAGGATAGGTGATTGTGAGTGGGATATTTGTTATACTGATCGTATTGGGAAGGTTGATTATAGAGTGATGGGTTGTATATATGACTAAGATACTGTATAGTATATGAGGGTTTTTTCTTTTTTTTTTTTTTTTTTTTGTATGGCTTTGTAAATATTTGATTAGTGTTCAAATGCAAATAATTTGGTGTACATATAGTGGCTGGTGTACATATGGTGTACATATAGCTGCTAAATTTGTATAAGATAATTACAAGCAGTTGAATAAGGGGTGGGAATTAATAAGCTTTCATTTATGACACTTTATAAATATTTTTGTTTTGTCTTTTGTATGCTGTTTCACACTTGCTTTTTATTCTTTTATTCTGTTCGAAATAAATAATAAAAATAAAAAAATAAAAAAATTAAAATTCTGCAGCAGTGTATATAAGTCAGACCCGGGCCACAAAATGCGGTCCAAATCCGAACGCCTGCAGAGTCCCAAGAAGGTAATCGTGCTCCACCCTGTCAAACGCCTTCTCCTGGTCGAGGGAGAGAAAAGCGACTGACTGACCAGCCCCCTGGGATGGATGGGTCAGGTCCCGGACCACATGGATATTGTCCTGGATGGACCGGCCCGGGACTGTGTAGGACTGGTCAGGGTGGATCGCCTGAGGCAGCACGGGACCCAGGCGATTCGCCAATGCCCGTGCAAAAACTGTATAGACCATGCTGAGGAGAGAGACCGGCACCAGTTCTTCAAAAGGCGGAGATTGTCCTTCTTGGGCAGTAGGACAACAACTGCCCTGCGCCACGAGAAGGGCATCTCCCCGGTCGTCAGGCTCTCCCCCAGGACCTTCATATAGTCGCCCCCCAGTACATCCCAGAAGGCTCTAAGGTACTCCACAGTCAGCCCATCAGGCCCTGGAGACTTGCCCCTCCTGAGCTGGTGCCGGGCACCAGTCAACTCCTGCAGAGTTATGGGATCATCCAGGTATTCAGCCACATCATTGCACACAGCAGGTAAGCCCTCCCACAGGACCTCCTGTGCCTCCCCACTCAATGTCCCTGCCCGCCGAGAACAGAGTCCTGTAGAAAGACCGAACCAAGGCACCAATGCTCTCTGGATCTGTGACAGAGGAGCCATCATCCGCAAGCAACTCAACAAGCTGCCTGTGGGCACCTCGCCCCTTCTCCAGAGAAAAGAAAAAGGGGGAGGCGCAGTCAAGATCGTGCAACATCTGGACCCGCGACCTCACATACGTGCCCTGGGACCTCCTAAGCTGCAAGTCCCTCAGTGCTCCCTTCTTCTCCTGGTACTCCACCCACTGACACAAAGCCCCACCAGTCTGATCCAGACGAGATTCCGAGTCGAGCAACTCTCTCTCAAGCCGTCCAATCTCGGAGTCCCACCCCTTGGTCGACCCCCTCGCGTAGTCCTGGCAAAACAGATGGACGTAGACCTTCCCCACATCCCACCACTGCCTTAGGGAAAGGAAACACCCCTGCCTCTCTCTCCACCTTGCCCAGAACTGCCTGAAGGAATCCCAGAATCGGCGATCCTCCAGCAGCTGGTTATTAAAATGCCAGTACGCGGACCCAGCCCATGGGCGCATCAGGATAAAATCCACTCGCACCAGGCAATGGTCCGAGCATGACACAAGCCACATGGAGGCTGTCGAAAAACAGGAGACATAGGCCTTGGACACGTATAAACGGTCAATACGGGAACCACCACCCTCAAACCTGTACGAGAAGGCGTTAGAATCGGAATGGAAATTCCGCCAAGCATCTACCAGCTCAAAAGAGTCCACCATCTCCCTTAAAGTCTTTACTGCAGCTGGGTCACGCTGAATGCCAGTGCGATCTCTTGCCTCGAGGATACAATTAAAATCTCCCCCAAGGAAAACACACTCCCCACGGTCGATAGTATTCAACAACGTAGTCACTTCTCTTGTTAAGCGCGTCTGCATTGCGCAGATCTTGGGGGCTTACACTTTAATGAAGTGTAATGACACGCCATCCAAGCGCACGGCCAGATACAGCAAACGGCCTGGTACAATGTCCTGCACTTTGAGGCTCTCTCCGGCTGGAAAGACGGGGCCAACAGGAAGGCCACTCCACTCGAATTGGAGCTGAGATGACTCATGTAGACCCCCCCTTCCCACTCCAGGTGGATTTATCACTAGCCACCGTGTGTGTTTCCTGCAGGAAGCTTACCGCGTACCTCCCGTCCCTGAGCACTGAGAGATGGTGAAACCTATGGAGAGACCCCCAGCCCCCATTGATATTAAGGCTGACTATAGTGAGCTTCATTTTGAGTGTACACTAGATCTTTAAGCAGCACCTGGTGAAAGAGTGGAGCCGCCCCAAGCCTTCTGCCCTCTCTTTAGGGCCTTAAAAAGTTCTTGGCACCTCTCATTTCTTATTAGCCCCGCCTCATTCCTCTTTTTCTGAAGGATGGCTTAAATGGATTGCATGTGCGCCCTCAGGCCCGACCAATTTTAATTGTCATTGTCAGTTTACAGTACAGAGCCAAATCGACAGCCAAATCCATCTTGTTCCTACTCCCTCTCGTGTCCTTTAAGAACTTCCGAACTTCCCAGACTTCGACAAGTAGAGACACAGGGCCGCGGGTGGGGTTATCCGTCAACTCACAGTCGACAGACTCCGCGTACCCCTCTTCCTCACACTCAATGTCCGAGCCTGAATCCGGAACATTGCTACTCTCAACCGCCTCGCTCACCCCTCCCTATGAGGTGGGCATTCCAGCCACATTACACAGTCCCTCCTCTGTCACCATCCCACTCCCAGAATCAGTGACAGGGGCAGGTACCGGTGCCTCTGACTGCAGCAAGCTATCTGATAATTGGCCAGTCTCCTGCACGCTCCCACCGGATTGTAAAAAGTGAAGTCGGAGCGAGTCTCCGGGCCTTGCTGTAAGCAAGCCTGCCTAGAGTCCGACCGAAGGACATGATCCGAAATGACCTTGCCCTCCTCCTCCCCCACGGTACCCGCCCCAGCACCGTCACCCAGAGAGCCTCCGTCCCCCACCACTAGGTGAATCACCTCACTGTGGCCCTCAGCAGCCGATGTTACCGGAGTCTCCCCTGCTCCCTCAACCAGTGGGGCATCACACCCCTCAACTGGGCTTGTAGCCTCAACGGGGGGCTCAGGCTGGGGACCCACCCCCACACCCAAGTCTCCCCCTTCAGGCTGCCCCTGGTCATCCTCTAAGTCAGCGGACGCGCTCTCTGGGGGAACAGCCCCCAAGGGTAATGTATCGCCACTCTCAGGTGGTCCCTGCACTACAGAGGCATCCTCCCCCTCAGAGGAAGCATGCCCCGGGTACTCCACCGCAACAGGAGGGGAAGGGTTGCCCCTGAACTTCAAAGCACTTCTCTGTATCGGAGGACTCATGTCTCCTCCTCTTCCAACCACTGGCGTGCAGTGGTACAGTGAGCTCCATTGTGGAAGCCTCTACCTCCACACTGCTCAACCTCTCCAGGGTGCTTATGCTTCCCTGGGCTGCGCTCAGAGGCGAGCACGAGTTTATCTGCTGCCAAGGGTCCCGCTTGGAGGTGATCTTCTTCTAGGGGTCAGTTGTCCATGATGTCTGGATTCCAATGCTCAGCGCTTCGTGTTTCGGAGTTGGCTAATGTTATTGATTCGAATTAGCCTGATTTATAATTAGTTGACAAAACCTTAATTTATTAATCCGAAATATCCAGGGGGATGGGATAAGTGTAATATTGAAATGACATGCAAGGTGTCAGGCTGTCTGTCACAACATACAGCCCCAATAACCCATTATTTCCTTTGGTTTAATATTGGTAAGGTAGCACTATTGTCATTTGCCACTCAACTATTATGTTTGTTTACCTCACTGGATATTTCGACCCCCGCCCTCCCCAATTCCTTTGACAGGTTGAATAGAAATGGCCCCAATCTCATTGTTTTATTAATTGAACATGTAGATGAACATCCTCAAGGAGTGTAATCAAATGGAAACTGATTCAGATGTGATGTTTAAGAGTTTGTTCAATGAAGGGGCATATTTTAAAGGAGTGACAGAGATACTTGCAGGGGAATGTGTTTATTTGTTATTATTTGTCTTTAGTTTTAGCTTGCACCAGGACATCTGAAGTTTAATCTACTAATTGTGCTGACACTGGCTCCAACCAACCATGTAATATATATCATCCATTCCGGAGGTTTTACTTTTCGGAGGCCATTTAAACGTTAATTAGATTTCAATGCAAAAGTAATTGGGAATGGGAAGCATTGGAACAAAAATTTGCCCTCGATACATATTAACTGTAATATAATAATGTATGCATGTTGGTAGGTGCAATCAAAACAAAGATCTTTTTTATCATTGTTGTGTTATGAATACCACAGAACATATTATGTACTCTCAAGATCACATTTAATAGAATAATATTGCTTAGATATATAGTTATTGGATTTTGCATTTCGGAAAAGCTGAGAGGAAGACAGCAAAATACTGAAAATATTGGGGTGAAAATGACTTCAGGACAATTTGTTAAGAAAATGAAGAAAATGGTAACAGAATACAGCTGAGTGAGTGTAATTGTATTGATGAGAAATTGTGTTCAACCAATTGATGACTTCTTTGACAAAGTAACTGGCATGTTAGATAACAAGGAAGCCAATGGATGTAGCAAATTGTGGATTACAAAATATGGTCTGTGAAGTGCCCCATAAAATATTACCACATTAGATAAGCACCTGTGGACTTGAACGTAATAGGTTAAGTCCAGGGGGTCAGATATGGGGTTTTATGTGTGGGCCAGATATATTGTCAGTGCAGAGGGGATAGGAGAAAGGCCAAGTGTGCATCCAGAGTCAAGGTCTGGAATAGTACTACATGTGCAGTCAAAGCTGGGACAATGGGAGTGTTCAGCACTGGGAACCTAAGCAGGTAAGCAGCTATGATCAGGGTAGAATAGGGGGCCAGGTGTAAGGCTGGACTCAGGGTGCGGAATGAGAGAAGGAATGCAACTGGAGTCAGGGTCAGGAGTAGTACCAGGTGTGCAGTGAGACCCAGGTTGGTCAACATGGGCCAAGTGTTTGATTATAATCTGATTTCAATACATGAATATACTAAGATCATTCATGTGCTGCACCTGTTGGTCAGAGCCTGGCTCTACTGTGGAATGTAATTAGGAATGTAATTTAGCCTAACCTTATTCATAGCTAATTCAATTTAAAGCAGAAATATTGCATTCAAGTGTAAGTTAAAATACTTGCTACAGTATGCACCAGATTGCACAATCTCAAGCTGAATAATGCAAACATTCTGTACCATAGGAGTGGGTGCAACCCGCACGCTGCCACACCCCCACCCCCCCCCCCCCCCCCCCCCCCCCCCCCCCCCCAGGCGCTGCGCGCCCTCGGGCTTGGTCTCTCGCAATTTCTCACTCCCAACAATCACCCAATGTTGGCAGCCCTGCAATCTCCTACATTCCAGGGAAAAAACACCCAGCATCTCCTTAAAAAATCAAACCCTCCAGTCCTAGTGACATCCTTCTCTCTCTTTAATATAGAGCAAAATATAAAGCTTTAATCTTAGAAGTGTTGCTTAACAATTATAATGGGCTCTTGTCTCTTTAAGCTATTAAAACAGTTATTATTATAAAATCTTTGAACTGTATTGTTGGGGGATCTCACAATATAAATTCATAATTCAAACCTGCAGTTTCATTATGTGGGATTTAAGAATGCTGCACCTTTATGTTCCCAAACTAATCAGCACAGTCAACTGTAGTACTCTTATATATCCCTATGTGTTTACTTGCAATAATGCATTGAGGGCAATGATTCCTCAATTAAAGATCAAAATATAGTCATTGTGCTGTTTTCAAAAAGATAAATTTGATTTGGCAAGAAACAGCTTTCAAATACTTTCAGAAGTAAGTAATATCTGTATATAAACATCCAGTCAAGAAGTCAATTGTATTAGAATAGATCAAGCAGTTAAGGATTGAAAATTCAGTACTTGGGAATCAACAGATGAACCATGGTAGTTACTCACTGCTCAATACATTCCTTCATTGCTGGACTGATTAACAAGTATTTGCCTTGGATAGACACAAAGTGCTGGAGTGACGTTTTGGGTTGGGATGTTTCTTCAGACTCATAGAACCAGAGAGCAGTAGGAATTAAAGAGGGGGAGTAATGAGAGAGGCTGTTACAGAACACCTTTCAGAGAGAGGAGGAGAACTTCTTCAAAGTAGGCATACCTTGAGGAGACTTGTCAGAACAGACCCGGAGATGATGGTATAAACTGAAGAAAGACACAATGTGCTAGAGTAGCTCAGCGGGTCAGGAAGCATTTTTGGAGAAAAAGGATGGTGACATTTTGGGTCAGGGCCCTTCTTCAGAAAGTATTTGCCTATTGGGTTTCACTCCATTTGATGTAGTTTAGTTTAATTTAGAGATACAGCATGGAAACAGGCCCTTTGGCCCACCGAGTCCACACCGACCAGCAATTCCCACGTTAGCACATTCCTACACACACTAGGGACAGCTTTACATTTATGCCAAGCCAATTAACCTACAAACCTGTACGTCTTTGGAGTGTGGGAGGAAACTGAAGTACTCGGAAAAAAACCATGCAGGTCACGGGGAGAAAGCGCAAACTTTGTACAGATAGCTCCCGAAGTTAAGATTGAACATAGTTATCTGGCTCAGTAAGTGCTGTAAGGGAGCAACTCTACAGCTGCACCACTGTGCTGCCCAAACCTGGCTGATACATGGAAGGCAGAACATAATGGTGGGAGGGTGTTATTTTGGCTGGAGGCCTGTGACGAATGGTGTTCTGCAGGCATCTGCACTGAGACCTCTATTATTTGTGCCAACACGATACCAAAAAAAAGCTATTTTACAGAAAATTATAAAGTACTGTTCAGCCAAAGGAGAGATAAGCATTTTATTAAGAAAAACAATTACAAAAGGATAAGTGATAGAATTTGAACCTGTAAAGGTCAAACTGATACTTCATGTAATTTCTCAACACAATGCAATCAATATTGTGAAAAGACTCCCAGGTAATCAGAATAATTTCCAGTTGAATGCTGTGATGAAAGAACTATTGGATTTCTATTAAGATTGATTTACCAGGATGAGTCAATACAGTGCCCTCCATAATGTTTTGGACAAAGACTTCATCATTTATTTATTTGCCTCTGTACTCCACAATTTGAGATTTGTAATAGAAATAAATCACATGTGGTTAAAGTGCACACTGTCAGATTTTACCAAAGGCCATTTTTATACATTTTGGTTTCACCATGTAGATATTACAGCAGTGTTTATACATAGTCCCTCCATTTCAGGGCATTGAAATTTGTTGCAATGCCCTGATTCAACAATTCAGATCGGGTGATGGACTTAGGCACTCAAGAATTGACCATTTTTTAGGTTTTGATAAACTCCTTTGTTGCTTTAACAATATGTTTGGGATCATTGTCTTGCTGTAGAATGAATCGCCGGCCAATGAGTTTTGAGGCATTTGTTTGAACTTGAGCAGATAGGATGTGTCTCTATCCTTCAGAATTCATTCTGCTACTACCATCAGCAGTTGTATCATCAATGAAGATAAGTGAGCCAGCCTCAGACCTTCAGCAGTCATACATGCCCAAACCATAACACACCCACCACTGTGTTTCACAGATGAGGTGGTACGCTTTGGATCTTGGGCAGTTCCTTATTTCTTACATACTTTGCTCTTGCCATCACTCTGATGTAAGTTAATTGTCATCTCATCTGTCCACAAGACCTTTTTCCACAACTGTAGTTGCTCTTTTAAGTACTTCTTAGCAAACTGTAACCTGGCCATCCTATTTTTGCGACTAACCAGTGGTTTGCACCTTGCATTGTGTAGCCTCTGTATTTCTGTTCATGAAGTCTTCTGCAGACAGTGGTCATTGACAAATCCACACCTGTCTCCCGAAGAGTATTTCTGATCTGTCGGACAGGTGTTCGGGGATTTTTCTTCATATTGGAGATAATTCTTCTGTCATCTGCTGTGGAGGTCTTCCTTGGCTTGCCAGCCCCTTTGCGATTAGTAAGCTCACCAGTGCTCTCTTTCATCTTAATAATTTTCGAAACAGTTGATTTTGGTAAGCCTAAGGTTTGGCTGATGTCTCTAACAGTTTTAGTCTTGTTTCTCAATGTCATAATGGCTTATTTGACTTTCATTGGCACAACTTTGGTCCTCATGTTGATAAAAAATTCTAAAGGTGATGGAAAGACTGGAGGGAAGACTAGATGCTGAGAGCTCTCTTATACCTGCATTAAGGAGGCAATTGATCAATTACACTTGAGCAATTACAAACACCTGTGAAGCCATGGGTCCCAAACATTATGGTGCCCCGGAATTGGGGGATTATAACCATATAACACAATTACAGCATGGAAACAGGCCATCTTGGCCCTACAAGTCCATGCCGAACAACTTTTTTCCCTTAGTCCCACCTGCCTATATAACCATATAACAAATATGTATTATAACCATATAACCATATAACAATTACAGCATGGAAACAGGCCATCTCGACCCTTCTAGTCCGTGCCGAACACGTATTCTCCCCTAGTCCCATACACCTGCGTTCAGACCATAAGGTTAAGTATAAACACAGCTGTAATTTCTACATGGTGAAACCAAAATGTATAAAAATGGCCTTTAATAAAATCAGAAAAAGTGCACTTTACCCACATGTGATATTTTTTTTCTATTACAAATCACAAATTGTGGAGTACAGAGGCAAATAAATAAATGATGGGGCTTTGTCCCAAACATTATGGAGGGCACGGTAGCTATCATTTCAACTACTTTAGGACTTACATTTTGGCTTACCTTTACAAGTGACTAGCATAATGTCATTCATAACAGTTCAAGTTAAATAATGACCAGATATAATCTGTCATGGAGAGAGAGTTAAATTTAAGATGCATCAGCATGTTCTTTATTAATAGCCAATTAGTACAGGTTAAAGGACCTCCAGGTATGGTAACAGAATCAAGAATTTGTGAACATTTATGCCATAATGGATGTTATGCTGGGTTGCTATGAGTAGAGTTTCTTCTGGATGAAATGAGTCACCTCACAGCAATTTACTTTATGCTCCCATTTAGTCATGAGGATGATTTCGATTGGCCTGAGGAAGAATTAGTTACTAATGATTATATAATATCTTGGATATGATAATTAGATTAACCAAACATTATTATGCAATGATAGCCACACAGCATTCAATTCTGAGTGTTGATTAAATTCAAAAGCTATAAGCCATTCAATGAACAGGTGCTGAATTAGATTATTCTTCATTTATCTATGTGGTATACAATTTCTGATGTTGCTTGAATGAAAGAACCTAGCATAGCCTTAATATATTGGTCTTGTACCAAATGGAAATATTATGGAGAAAATAATATACAAATAAAAGCATTACACAATTTCCACATTGTATGCCTGAGTTGACCTATCAGCTATTTGAAATGTCACCCATGATTTAGGATCATAATTGCTAATATCCCTTGGGTGACCCGTGTTGCTCAATCAAATTTTATGGAATAGTCAAATGAGAATCCTACCTTTATGGTAAGCATAATCATGTTTTTTTTTTTCCCCCACCATATTGTATTATGATGTTAGATTGAGGATGTGACCTTCATTGAAACATGGTAAATAGAGCTCTGAATATTTCATCGACTGTATGCAGATGCCCGCAGAACATCACTCGTCATAGGCCACCAGCCAGAATAACACCCTTCCACCATTACGCTATGTCTTCCATGTGTAAGCGAGATGTGGAGTACAATGCATGGTGTGAAACTCAATAGGCAAACACTCTCTGAAGAAGGGTCCTGACCCAAATGGTCACCCATCTTTTTCCTCCAGAGATGCTGTCTGACCCACTGAGTTACTCCAGCATTTTGAATCTATCTTCGGTATATTTGCATACAACTGTTTTTATGGTGCATGAGTCAACCAAATATTTTCATGTTATTTCTTGCTGGTTACAGATAATCCTTTGAATGTATTTGTGTGGTGATTGGCTGAGACTAGTTAAATGATTGTTTTAAATAATGAAGGTCGCAAGGGGATAAATGTTGGTGCTGGCATTCATTGAAAATGACAAAGCTGCATTTTCAAGAGATTGTTTGTCTGAAGCTCACAATAACTTAAGAAGATACCTGCTTCTGTATTGATACACGGACAGGCAGGGTAGAGTGCACAAATGAGTAGATTAGATATGCTGCAGGGAAGGAATGATTTTTTTTTTCTGTTTCTTCCATTCTTGTTGCTAATACTGTCTTTCTGTCATATGATCATTGTTTTTGAAAATTACTTTTACTGCAGCAAGTGTCTCACCAGATAATTGGAGCTCATACCGTGGAATTGTTGGCATTTAGGATGGTTTTCCAGTGAATGCAAAAGCCCAATATTATTCAGTGTATACATGTGGTGATAAATACATCAATAGAGCAGCAAATATGCTCAGATCATCAAACATTCTGCTGAAGTAAAAGCAATGGGATATTCAACATTTTTTGCATCTCAGGTATTGTCTATCCCATTCCCTTGTCTTTCCTCTTATGTGGATAAATCTTTCAACAATCTGAATGATTATACTGTAAGCACAGGGATTGTATAGAAATCCTTGCACATAAAATGCATTCAGAGAACATACAGAATAAATCAAAGCATTTTATTTTCATAATTATGATCACTTATACCACTAAAAATTAATTTGTCCGTGAATATAGCAGTCCTAAATTTTATTGACGTGGTTTGTAAGTAACAAGTGATGAATGCTGCCCTGGCTTGCTTTCATGTTAGTCCTATTGTCAATTATCATGTCAAAGAGCTGAAATAGCAGAATCGATGGAAGTGTTAAGTAAGTTCTGCTGTTGGCCCTACAGCAGTTGGGGCTTGCCTGGATCGGGCACTGCTCATATGACCAAGAATGTGGCCTGGACTTTGGAAACAGTGCCAAAGCCTGCTGTCTCTTGCATGAGGTCTTAATGGACTATTTCTGTACAATTTGCCTATCGGTGATTGTGCTTAAGTATGGCAATACTTCATTCTGTATGTTAGAACATAATTTTACTGTGTGTTCGGATTCATCAGGTGGCGCTTTGATGGCAGCCTTGCCTACAGTCTGTCTGTCCCTTTCACCTTTGTTTGTTATTTTTAGTGTGTTAAAGGTTTGTGTTCATGTTCTCCTGTTTGTTTTATAAGACGGGTGGGCAAGGGGGGGTCAGGGGAAACTTTTTTTCAATCCCTTATCCTGCCGGAGATGTGATTGTCTTCCGGATCGTATCTCCGTTCGCAATGCGATCTAACATCATGGAGCTGGAGGCCTTGCTTGGGACTGACTTTGAGCTCCAGCATGGACTTATCATCGGAGCTGATTCCTTGCCTGGAATCGACGCTCCGACCGCGGCTTGTGGACTTTAACATCAAAGGCTCACAGTCTTGGGAGAGACCGAGTTGGGAAGCTCCAAAACCGCACGACGTTCGACAAGCACTGACCCGAGGTAGATCGCCCCCCCCCCCCCCCCCCCCCCCCGATGCAGGAGCTTGATCACCCTGCGAGGAGGCCTGCCGCCAGCTACAGGAGTAAGATGGTCCCGTCAACGGAAGGTTAGAGGCCCCTGACCACTGGAGGACAAAGAAGGGAGGAGATTTAACTTTTTGTCGCCTTCTATCACAGTGAGGAATGTGGAGGAGTCACTGTGGTGGATGTTTATGTTAAAATGTATTTTGTGTGTTCTGTTGCTTTTATTGGTATGACTGTATGGCAAATCAAATTCCTCATATGTTGCAAAACATACTTGGCTAACAAAGTAAGCTAGACTATGACTATGATATGTGACAATAAAGCACCATTGAACCATTGAACTATTGAAGTCAGATCACAATTTCTGAATGTTGCTGTTTAACCATTGCATGTACCAGCTTGGGAACTTGCTGTCTGATTATAGAGTCATAGGCTCATACAGCACAGAAACAAGACCTTTGACCCAATTCATGAATTTCCAGGTAATACACTATACAATTTTTCCCAATAGTTTCTGACAAACCCATTGGAAGAAAAAGAAGTTTAAATATAGTATGTTTTATATGACATCGGAAAATCAATTTGACAAGATTTAATTTTTAATAATTTGGTGCATCTTGAATATGGGCTAACAAATAGATACTGTCTCATGAAAATTAAATAAATGTATGTCATTACTGTCTTCTTTGAACTGTGTGCCAATGTATTAATCAAATATAATTAATCTGAAAGTAATGCAGCCCCCAATCCCAATGCATTAATAACAAATTAGATATTTGAAAGAATATTTTAAACATTCACCACCTCTATTGGGCTATAATTTTTCTTCTGATGCAGTTTGGATGAAGTGGGATCTGATCCAATAGCGTTCTGATCATTTAAGACAAATTTCTTTGTGGCTGGAAGATTTCCTTTAATGGTTAAAATCTTGAATTGCAGCATCTTTCTATATTCTGGTTAGTTTTGGCTTTAGTCCTGAAGGACTAAAGGGATTTTTGCCATTGAATCATTGTTGAAAAGTAATTTCTCCTATTTTCTGGGCAGAAGTTATTTTTTAATGATTGCGTTAATTCTCCAAACAACCGTTTTGAATGGATTACAGTGATAAATGAGGTTGTGGTCATTTATTCCATATAAGTTTATTTTTGGCTTCTTTATGCATCACAGAACAGGGGAATCAGCCAGATCAAAGGATTAAGATATGGCCTTGAGCTACACAAGAAATATAAGCATATATCAGCCTTTTTTATCCAGTAAAAAAATTGGCAATTAATTCAATTATACAAGGGTGACAGCACTCACATAGCAGGAGCCCTGTTTGTTTTTCCATCGAATTTGAACTATTGTCAAATATACTGTAACATCACATGTTGTTTCTTCCTTTGAGATTGCCTTTGTTCAGCAGAAGTAAATAGTTCAGCCTTCTGCCAGACTTTTGGAAGCATCACTCCACTGATTCAAACCTGTGCTTTAATCTTTAATCTTCCTTTTATCTTCCTCTCTTTAAGCTTCCTTATAATTTATACTCTGGATTTTGCAGCTACAACCCTTAGAGACGGTTCAATTATTGAGGCTACAGTCTTGGTCTGACTTGTGTTCATCTCACCACCAGCATCTCAAGAACAATTAGGGACAGGCAATTAAATGTTGGTTCAGTCTGCTCAGCCCACAACTCCTGATTGAATGAAAAAATACGAGTCACAATGATCCACAGATGCTAGAATCTTGAATAAAACACAAAGTACTTGGAGTACAAACACAAGGTGACTTGGATAGGCTGAGTGAATGGGCAAATGCATGGCAGATGCAGTATAATGTGGATAAATGTGAGGTTATCCACTTTGGTGGCAAAAACAGGAAAGTAGACTATTATCTGAATGGTGGCCGATTAGGAAAAGGGGAGATGCAACGAGACCTGGGTGTCATGGTACACCAGTCTTTGAAAGTAGGCATGCAGGTGCAGCAGGCAGTGAAGAAAACAAGTGGTTTGTTAGCATTCATTGCAAAATGATTTGAGTATAGGAGCAGGGAGGTTCTTCTGCTGTTGTACAGGGTCTTGTTGAGACCACACCTGGAGTATTGCGTACAGTTTTGATCTCCTAATCTGAGAAAAGACATTCTTGCCATAGAGGGAATACAGAGAAGGTTCACCAGACTGATTTCTGGGATTCAGGACTTTCATATGAAGAAAGACTGGATAGACTAGGCTTGTACTCGCTAGAATTTAGAAGATTGAGGGGGGATCTTATAGAAACTTACAAAATACTTAAGGGGTTGGACAGGCTAGATGCAGGAAGATTGTTCCCAGATGTTTGGGACGTCCAGAACAAGGGGTCACAGTTTAAGGATAAGGGGGAAATCTTTTAGGACCGAGATGAGAAAAACATTTTTCACACAGAGAGTGGTGAATCTCTGGAATTCTCTGCCACAGAAGGTAGTTGAGGCCAGTTCATTGGCTATATTTAAGAGGGAGTTAGATGTGGCCCTTGTGGCTAAAGGGATCAGGGGTATGGAGAGAAGGCAGTACAGGATACTGAGTGGATGATCAGCCATGATCATATTGAATGGCGGTGCAGGCTCGAAGGGCCGAATGGCTTACTCCTGCACCTGTTTTGTATGTTTCTATGTTTCTACTGGAGGGGCAGATCAGGCAGCGTCTGTGGAGGGAATTGACAGGTGAAGTTCCAGGTCAGGAACCTTCTTTTGACTGATAGGAGGAGGGAGGTAGTAGGAAGTGTGGGGATGGACAAAGACTGGCAAGTGATTGGTGGATGTGGGTGAGGGTGGATTTGATTGGCAGAGAGGCATGGTAAGCGACAAAGATTAAAGGTCAAACAAGACAAGAAGAGTTGAGTATAGAAGCAAGTAGTTCCTTCTGCAGTTGTACAGTGCCCTGGTGAGACCACATCTGGATTATTGTGCGCAGTTTAGGTCCTCTAATTTGAGGAAGGACATTCTTGTTATTGAGTGGGTGCAACGTAGGTTCACAAGGTTAATTTCTGGGATGGCGGGACTGTCATATGCTGAGAAAATGGAGCGGATGGGCTTGTAATTTAGAAGGATGAGAAGGGATCTTATTGAAACATATAAGATTATTAAGGGTTTGGACATGCTAGAGGCAGGAAACATGTTCCCGATGATGGTGGAGTCCAGAACCAGGGGCCACAGTTTAAGAATAAGGGGTAAGTCATTTAGAACGGAGATGAGGAAACACTTTTTCACACAGAGAGTTGTGAGTCTGTGGAATTCTCTGCAATTTTCTGCCTCCGAGGGTGGTGGAGGCCGGTTCTCTGGATGCTTTCAAGAGAGAGCTAGTTTGGGCTCTTGAAGATAGCAGAGTCTGGCCATATGGGGAGAATGCAGGAACAGGGTACTGATTGGGGATGATCAGCCATGAACACATTGAATGGCGGTGTTGGCTTGAAGGGCCGAATGGCCTATTCCTGCATCAATTGTCTATTGTCTAAAAGGAGGCGAAAGGGTTTCAGATAATGAGAGGAGTGAAATGTAAAGCTGGAGGGATGGGTGTGGATGGAAGAGGACAAGTGGAAGAGAAAGAATCGGGAATGAGGGAAATGAGAGACTCAGGTATATTAGCAATGTTACAAAATTTTGAGATTTAAAAAATCATGTCTGCAATTTATCCCATCAGATAAAGCATAAAAATAAGTTTAATTTGACACCTAATTCACTTTCATATCTTCAGTATTAAAAATGTTATGGCCATTTTCATACTCGGAAATTAGCATCTTGTTTCCTATTGCTTTTCCATTGACTTAACTCAAAAGCTGTGATCAAGGACAGTCAAAAGCCCATACATTCCTTAAAAATTAGAACTGAATGAAATTTTCAGTTATTATAGATTGAAGCATTCTGAAATAAATATGAAACAATCTTACTTTGATGACCTGAAATTAAAGCATATAATTAGTTAGTTACCTAATTGTAGCTAATTACAAAATTCAATTACTAGAGCTAAACATCTATCCATTTCTTAAGAAAAGGTTAACATTTTAAATAGCTTAAGTGTCCAAATAACATTCACAATAAAACATGATTTTAAAATCTCATTGTCATGAATTTATAGGCTAAATGGAAGAAATTTAGTGTTTAATTCCCGTAAATTAATGGCCATTTAAATAATCTTGCGAATGAGATTTTGTGGAGCGCTATTGTTTGGAACTTTGCGGTTTGCGGTGAATTTGAACCCCATATCAGCAGGAAAAATTCTGCCTGTTCATATATTTACATAATCACATTTTCGCAAAGTGAAATTTTGATTAAAGGCATCCTAAGAAGCACATTTATATGTGAAAATAAACGGCCTACCTTGCTTTGTCCCCAATGTGAGATCCGTCACGTTGTCGGCGCTCACGGCTTTAGAAGATGAATTTAATTTTACTCCTGCTATTACATTGTCCAGCGCTAATTTTTAATAAACTTAATAAAATGGCAGTCGGAGTGATTTTTCTTCGGCGACTAAATAGCCTGACAAATCGATTTGAACAGGCTGGAGAAAAACGGCATTTTAAACCCGCCCCCCTCTGAAAGGCACCAAAGTTGCGCAGTGACAGAACTGCAAAGCCGCTGAAGATAAGTTTTGTAACATACCTAGGTATAGGAGATGAGTGTACGAGGGAGGGGAAAAGACTTATCCTGTCCCAAGGTAACCAGATAATTGTTCAACCCACTGTCCTGAATGTAGGCAATGATATCACCAAGCATCCCCCAACTGTCTGAAATTTCCTTGCCAGGTACACCACAGATCTGGGTGGATAACCTGTCCCAGCGGGGTCAAGGAAAGAGCATTCACATCGTGGCCCTGTTTCTACCAATCTTTCCACCACTACGCATAAGAAGCGCAAGACGCCATTGTATGCAAATGCTGAGAAGTGTTTTCAGCTCTGGTTGAACGATTTCTAATCTTGTGATGTAGACGCGATAAGACGACCTATCCCAGCACAGATTTGTGTAGGAAGGATCTGCAGATGCTAGTTTACACCAAGATAGAGATAAAACGCTGGAATAACTCAGCTAATCAAGCAGTATCTCTGGAAACAAAGAATAGGTGATGTTTCGAGTAGAGACCTTTCTTCAGACTGAATGTCTCAGTTTAAGGGTTGACTTCACATCTCCAGATTCGTAAAGTACTGTGGAAAATCGGATTTTTCTCATATAGTGTTTTTTTCAAATTTATTGGAGAGAGAAGGATCACGCCTATATTAAAAGGCGACCAATCCTCTCTCTCCATTATTAACTAATTTACCTGTTGGCCTGTATTGTCCAACCGATAGATTACATTTTTAATATTTGTTGCCCAATAATAGTATAAGAAGTTGGGGAGAGCCAATCCACCAGTTTCTTTGGTTTTGCATAGGTGCCGTTTATGAATTCTATGTGTTTTATAATCCCAAATAAAGTTTGTAATCAGAGAATCAAGTTTTTTGAAAAAAAATTTGGAAGATATATCGGTATTGATTGGAATAAGTACAGGATTTGTGGGAGGAAGATCATCTTTATAGCATTTATTCTGCCTATTAGATACATTGGAAATGTTTTCCAAAATTGAATAAGAGCATTTAATTTAGTAACTAAAGGAGGAAAGTTTGAGTTAAATAGAGAAGTATATTTTCTGGTTACCTGAACACCCAGATATTTGAATTTTTCCGTAGCAATTCTTAAAGGGAATTGAAGGAGGTGTGTCGGCTCTTGAGGTTTTATTGACGTAATTTCACTTTTGTTCCAGTTTATTCTATATCCTGAAAAGGAAACAAATTCCTCTATAAGATTTAATATACTTGGAATGCTAACTTGGAAATTGGTGATATATAATAATACATCATCTGCATATTATATGCTGGATCTTTACCGGGTTTTAGAAGAGCGATCATTTTGGTTTTCCACCAGATCTTTGGGATGTTTCTTGTCAGCATGCAATTGTTCATCAGCTCAAGGACCCACTTCCGTGTCAGAGGTCAAAATTGCTTGATCTCCTCTGTGAAAATATTGTCCAGGCCGATGGCTTTGCCAGTCTTGAGGGCTTTGATGCTGATATTGAGCTCTTCAAGGGAGAACGGCTCAGTCAGTCCGGTGTTTTGGGAATGCTGAAGTCGGTCTGCTTTTGGTCTTGGCTGTTTGGTGGTGGATTTCCCGTTGAGCAGCAACTGATGCGCAACTTGGTTGGCCGTGGTGGTATACTCTTGATGTGTTGGTGTTGATGGGTCATTGCTGATTTTTCGGATGAGGCTTCGTGCCTTTTTGCTGTTTTTTGCCATATCAGTTGTCTCCAGTAGAGTTTGCCATTTCCGCTGGTGGCATTCTGATAGGGAGGTCATGAGTCTCTCACCTACTTCCATGGTGCTTTCAGCAAAGGGGTCAGATTTGTACAGCTGTTGGTATTGCTCATATAGTTCGCTGCCTAGAGTGTCAAGGCCGGGGATGTATTGAGTGCTGCAGCCTCTCGGGATGTTCTTCCGGGCTGCCTGGTGCACTAACTTGGTGAGGATTTGATAGTTTTTGGGGTCCGCTGGAAGGTGGGCGATCTTCCCTTCAAGGTCTTCTTGGAAACCAGGCCAGTTCGCTTTCCCAAAGTTGAATCTTCTCTGGAAAGGAACTGTGGCTGGGGTAACTGCAGCATTGACTGTAAGGCCAATGGGGCGGTGTTGGGTTTTTGGCAGTGGCTTCAGTACCAGCTTCTTGCCCAATCCAGAGATGCTATGGCTGACAAACGCGATATCAGAGTTGTAGCCGGCTTTCCATCGCCCGCTATCAAAGGACTTTGGTTTTTTGGCATCATGGATCAGGTAGAGCTGGTTGGTTTCGGCCCATGCTTCCACTGCATCTCCATCAGCGTTGTTCCCGGCGTAACCCCATTGTGAGCTGTGGCTGTTGAAGTCTCCAATCACTATCCTTGGTTTCCCAGATGATGGTATTTCTGGCATCAGGAAAGGTGTGGGAGGTGGCTTGTAGATGGAGGTGATGGTAATTCCTCTGAGCTCCAGCATATGCAAAGAGCTTCCACCCAATCTCCCTGCTATGCCACCCGTACAAGCTGTTTGAGCGCCTGATCCACAATAGGCTTGCCCCAGTCGCTGAATCAGCCATCATCCCTCAACAAGCTGGATTCCGACCTGGCAAATCCACAACAAGTCAACTTCTGAATCTCACACAGCACATTGAAGACGGGTTCCAGAAAGGACTGGTGACAGGAGCCGTCTTTGTTGATCTGTCTGCCACCTATGACACTGTGAATCACCGCCTTCTCCTAAAAAAGATCTTGGAGAATACCAAAGACCTGGCACTCACGGACCTCATCGGAGCCCTCCTGAAAGATAGGCGCTTCTATGTTGTCCTTAACAACAAGCAAAGTCGCTGGCGACGACAACGGAATGGCTTGCCTCAGGTAGTGTGCTGGCTCCACTACTATATAAATCTACACCTGCCAATGGACCAGAACACTGTGCGGTTCATCTACGCTGACGACCTCTGTGTAACATCCCAAGAGGGTACGTTTGAATCTGTAGAAGCGAATCTCACCTCAGCCCTAGATGAGCTACACCTCTACTACGAGCGCAACCACCTACACGCAAACCCTGCGAAGACCCAAGCCTGCTCGTTCCATCTCAGGAACTGGGAAGCAAACAGACCCCTTAACATCACATGGTCTGGAACACCTCTTGAGCACTGCACCAACCCTGTCTGCCTTGGTGTAACACTGGATCACACTCTCTCCTATAAGGAGCACGTCAAAAACACCAAACTGAAAGTTAACTCCTGAAATAACATCCTCCGGAAGCTGACCAACTCCAAGTGGGGAGCCACAGCACACACATTAAGATCTACTGCTCTGGCCCTGTGCTACTCTTCTGCGGAGTATGCATGTCCTGTTTGGGAGAGATCATCCCATGCCAAGAAATTAGACCCAGCGTTGAATAACACCTGTCACTCAATCACTGGCTGCTTGAAGCCCACCAACATAAACAACCTGCACCTCCTCGCTGGCATTGCCCCTGCCGATGTGAGACGTGAAGTCGCCAGCCAAGTAGAGATGACTAAGGCCACCAGTGATGAACGCCACGCCTCCTCTACGGTCGTGTACCCCCGGCCCAATGGCTGAAGTCCAGGAGAAGCTTTCTCAGCCATGTCCAGCCCCTAATAGCATCACGGGAAGAAACCAGACTCCAACTATGGACAAAAAGGCTTGAGGACGCCCACTCTCCTACTGACATGGGTATCCCTCTTTCTGAAGCCCTCCCTCCGGGCTCAGAAGCACCATGGGTGCACTGGAAGACGCTCAACCGCCTGAGAACAGGAACAGGGCGATCAAAAGCTGCCATGGCCAGATGGGGCTATGAAACTGGCCAAACCACCTGTGAATGTGGAGAAGAGGACCATACAATGCAGCACTGCCTTGTCTGCCCCCTACTACCCAACCAGTGCAGCCCAAAGGATCTTGCAGTGTTCAATAAAAATGCAAAGGACTGTGTAAAGGAATGGGAAACTGTCATATAACCAACGAGCTTCAAAGACACGGAAAGAAGAAGAAGATCTGCATATTATGATATTTTATTATTGGAGTATTTAGTGTTATAGCCGTGAATGTTCAGATGTACTCTTATACTTTCCGCTAGAGGTTAAATCGCAAGGGCAAATAACGGGTGATAATGCACATCCCTGTCTATTGCCCCTGGATAACTGACATAGGTGAGAGTATATGGTTAGTCAGTATTCTGGCGGTCGGCTTATCATATAACAGTTTTATCCATGAGGTAATATTTTATCCCAACTGAAATTTTTGAAATACTGTAAAAAGATATTTCCATTCTACTTGATCAATTGTTTTTCTGCGTCTAATGAAATAATTGATAAGTCTTCTTTTATCGTTCTGTGTGAGTACATTATATTAAACATGCATCTCAAATTGTTAAACAAGTTTCTTTTGGGTATAAACCCAGTTTGATCCGAGTGTATTAATTTATTAACTTATTTACTTAATCTTCTTGCCAGAGTTTTAGCTAATATTTTCTGATCTGAATTTAACAGGGCGATTGCTCTGTACGATCCCAGGTCTTCCAGATCTTTATCTTTTTGGGGTATAAGTGTAATAGTTGATTCAGCTAGGGTTTGTGGTAATGTCTGTTCTTTAAATGCGTATATATAAATATTGTGTAAAGGCGGGGAAATTACGTCGTAAAATCTTTTATAAAATTTGTTATTAAACCCGTCTGGTCCTGGTGTTTTGCCATTCTTCAATGAATTAATAGTCTCTTCTATTTCTTTAATTGCAATCTGTGCTCCTAATTCATCTCGTTCCACACAATTAAGTGTCGGAAGATTACAGTTATCAAGAAAGTTTGTAATTTTTCTCATTTCTGTTGATGTTTTGGATGTATATAAATTTTGATAAATTGTGCAAATATTTTGTTAATGTCTTTTGGAAGTGTCAACAATTCACCTTTATCTGATCTGATTTTTTGAATAGTATGGTGCTTTTCAACTTGTCTCAACTGGCGTGCTAGAAGGTTTGTGTGGTTTGTCACCGAATTCAAAGGTTTCCTGTTTAGTAATTTGAAATAATCTGATAACTCTTGCAGAGAGAATTTGATTTAGCTTAAATTTTAATACTGCTATCTTATTATGTTTATCCATAGACGGATCTGTCATGTTTTCTGCATCCAGCTGTCTGATCTGTTCTTCTAGTTGCAGTTGATCAATCCTATTCTTTTTGTTTTGATATGCTTGATAGGAAATGATAGAACCTCTACTAAAAGCCTTAAAATATTCCCATAATAACGGGGATGAAATACCGGGAGTCATTGGTCTCAAAAAAGAGTTCCATCTGATGTTTTAAAAATATACAGCAATCTGGGTTATTTAGTATTTGAGGATTAAATCTCCAGAATGATTTTTTATTAAACATTCCTTTGAATTTTAAGGAGAAGGTTAGTGGGGAATGATCGGAAATAGTACTATTATGGTATTTGGGATTAGTTGTGAAAGGTATTAGTTTAGTGTCCACTAGAAAATAGTCAATGCGTGTATAAGTTTTATGAACTGATGAGTAAAACGAGTATTCTCTTCTAGATGGATTTGCAAACCTCAATACGTCTGTTAAATTTGTATTTTTTAAATACGTATTTAGATGTTCGCTGGACTTTGATTTTGTATTATATCTCTTTTGTTGTGAGGATTTTATCCAACTATTGATCCAGAACACAGTTGAAATCTCCCCCAATTATCAGGTTTTGCTGGGTGGAGTCTGAGATTATATTCAAAATTTTATGTAAAAATTGTGGGTTATCAAAGTTAGGAGCGTAGATATTTACCATAGATACTATGACGTACCTACCATCTTTGTCTGCTATGGTGTTTTTATGTTTAAATGGTATGCCTTTACAGATTAAAATTGCAGTACCTCTAGATTTGGAGAGATAAGAGGAGTGATATATTTGACCGATCCAGTTAGCCTTCAGCCTGGTCTGAGCGTGATTTTTATGGTGCGCCTCCTGTAAAAATATTACATCAGCATTAGTTGATTTTAATTGGGCAAGAACCTTACCCCTTTTAATTGGCTCACTAATGTTCCAGCTACGAAAGGTAATTCCTCCAGTTTTCTTTAGATGGTCGTCTTGCATTATATCTTAATGGATTTCCTTGTTTCAGATGGTGCAACACAATAAATCAACCTACTGGGTGTTGGGTGGGTGATCCCAATTTCAAAACCCTGCTGGTATATTACAAGGAAAAGTGCCATATGAAGAAAAAGCGAAAAAAGTGCTAAATTATGTAAATAATAAAAGGGTGCCTGCTTGCTACTCCATGGAGAGAGAAACTAGTCTGCAGAAGGGTCTCGACCCATAACATCACATTCCTTTTCTACAGAGATGCTGCCTTACCCATTGTTGCTCCAGTATTTTGTGTCTATCTCCAGCACAGATTTGATCTGACTGACTATGGCCTTGGACAGGATCTTGTAATACTCCCTGATATTTGCCATCTCCTTTTTCTTCTTGTAATTCATGCCCTCCTCATGAATTCTGATATACTGCCAAACAGAAGCATAGTGTTGTGCACTTCCAACAGGTCTGAGCCCATACATTCCTAAAGAGCCAAGTACAGTTCAGCAGGTAATCTGTTGCTTCCAGAAGTTTTATTCATCCCAAGAAATGTATTCGTCTGATGACCATTCTTGCAATTTATTCCAAGACCCTGCAAGGTAATTGAAAAGGCTTATGCCACTGACTCCAGCCAATATACATCTCACCTTTGAATGGTGAAAACTCCACTGAAAGTAAAAATTGTGTTCTGCATATCATCCACACCCACCAATCATGCAACAAAAATCAGTCTGAAGAAGGGTCTTGACCCAAAATATCACCCATTCCTTCTATCCAAAGATGCTGCCTGTCCTGCTGAGTTACTCCAGCATTTTGTGCATATCTTCGGTGAAAACTAGTATTGGCAGTTCCTTCCTAAACAAAATATAAATGCTTGTTAAATGGGGTTATTCACTGGTGGTGATATTGACACATGGCAAATGCCGAAAGAAAATGTTGAAAAGTTCAGAATCTTGAGAAGAACCCTATTGAAAGAATACCTACTACACAATGACAAATGCATGACTTCAAATCCAAACAATTTGGCTAAATGTAATATCCTCCAAAATCACAAATTTCTACCTGCATCTTCTCCTCTGCCGGCAGTCTTTCCATTTTCAAGCAAAGTGCAAAATAGAAACATTAAATGTCCACCTGTTCGAAAAAAACTTTTATCTCTGGAGTAAATGCGTATGTAATCCATTTTGAACTTGATGAGGTGGAAGTGTAAGTAAATCTTTTCCAGAGGCTTAGCTGCTCTGAGAGAATCTTGTTATATAATTCTGAAGAATTATATAACATATTTTGTCTTACCCTCATCTAGGACATAGGGGTCATGGTTTAGATGCAAGCTAGAACTCCCTGCTCTATCAGTGTGACATTTCCATTTTCCACTCCATCTGTTCTTATGGTTTATCTGACTAGGTCTACCAATTATGGACAGTTTTATGGTGTGGATTTATTCCTATGTGGACTGAAGAGAAATTACAAAGCTATTTCCATTTAAGATCTTTGCAGCCATCAGAAAGAGGTATTTTGATTCCATCAACCTGAATTGGTGTGAACTTTTAGCTGCACTGCAAAAGTACAGAATTCAACTTCATTTTAAATTATTACTTCTTTATGATGTAAAAATATTCAGTGCCCATTGGTAATGTTGGAATCGTTTTGAGGGCAAACCTAATATGTTTAATATTTCCAGCATTTGTCCCATGTCTTAATGTGAGGAAATGCAAAGACAAACCTCTGCAAAGAGAGCTTGACATCTGCGTCGTGTTTATTTGTTGATGCAGGTTGACAATTAATTGACAAAAAAAATAAAAAATGGTGAAAACTATTAAGTTGTTTGAAAAGACTTGCGGTAAAATGTACATTTTTATTTCCACCACAGAAAGGGGTTAGAGAGAACCAAAGAGATAGGTAGGGGTGAGTTAGATGCAAGGGGGAGGTGGGAAGTTGACTGTACAGTCAGAATGCCACAAAGTGGCAACACGATAAAATATGAAAGAGGATCGTTGAAGAAGGAAATCATAGGAATCTGCAGTAGAGACAAAGCCATTCATCCCATCATATTCAGTTTCACCATGAAAGAAGATAGTGAGGTTATGTTCATTCCTTGTTCTCGCCCTGTAGAGTGTCGATCTTCAGGTGTTCTGTCCCCTACTGCCATCCTGACACCTTGGAGGTAGTCATAAAATGCTGGAATGACTCAGCAGGTCAGGCAGCATCTCTGGAGAAAAGGAATAGGTGACTTTTGGGTTGAGACCTTTCTGTAGACTGAGAGTCAAGGGAGAGGGAAACCAGAGCCATGAAAAAGTACAGATATTCTGGCGTAAAAAAGCATCTGCAGTTCCTTCCCAACATCCTGGCATCATTCACAGGGTGTTTGTTTCACAGTGAAAGTCCTGGCCTAGTGTGACTTCTCAAAATGAAACATTCACATTTATCTAAATTAAATGCCACTCGCCATTCTTCGGCTAATTTACCTAAATGTTCAAAATCTGCTATGATTTTTAATAACCTTCTTCACTGTCTATAATAACATTTATTTATGTGTTTACAAAAAAATTACCAAACATGCCATTTATATTCTCACAGGGAGAAATGGGGGAGAAAAGGACATAAAAGGGTATCGGATTAGCAGAGAAGAGAAGGAATAAAATGTCACTGTAGAGAGAGATATGGGTGGAAAGGGATAGGAGGGAGGGGGAAGGGAGGGTTGATAAAAGCACTATATGGAGAATATGGAACTCAGGGATTGGAGATGAACATACGGAAGAGGGGAAAAGGTCAGGATGACCGGGGCCGTGAGAGAAATGTGTGCGGACTGTGTTGGCGGCTGTATTACTGGAAATTGGAAACATCAATCTTCATATTGTAGGATTATCAGTTACTTAAGTGGAATATGAAGTGCTGTTCTTTCAGTTTGCATGGGGGCTCACTCTGGCAATGCAAGAGGCTAGGGAGAAAAAAGGTTGGCATGAGAAAGGGAAGTGGAGTTAAAGTGCTTATCAAATGGGAGCATCAGCAGACATTGGAGACCAGAGTGAAAGTGCTCGGCAAAACGGTTGCTTAATCCACGTTTGGTCTTGCCGATGTAATGGAGGCCACTTTGAGAGCTCTAAATGCAATACCCTGAGTTGGCAGAGGAGCACATGAACCTCTGCCAGTCCTGACAAAGAACTGCAGCCACAAGATGTCTGAAGAAAATTCCCAACCTGAAATACCATCTGTCCATTTCCCTCCACAAATCTTGCTGGACCCATTGAATTCCTCCAGCAGTTTGGCTTTTACTCAAGATTCCAGGTTTTGTATTGTATTGTATTGTGTTCAAATTTATTGTCATTGTCTCAATTAGAGACAACAAAATGAATTTCCCTTTACAGTCAGTATCATAAAAATAAATAAATAATAAATAATAAAACATATTAAAAATAAAATAGAATTAAAAAAAAGCACAAACACAGAAAGTCCACGACACAAAATAACACAATGGCACCAAGATGAGGAAGGCACCATAGTCCAAGCAGCCTCCCCTCCGATCTTCCCAGATGTTTACCCGTGCCCGGGCCTTCCGAGCACCCGCAGTCGCCACCCCGGGCGGCCCGATGCTCAGGCCCTCTCGCCGGGCTGATGGAACGCCGACGCCGAACCCCGACAGTGAAAATCCTCCTCAGCGGCCCGGACCTCCCGATCAGCCGCCTCCCATCAGAGTCCGCAGGCCGAGCCGGGCAGAGTCGCAGGACCCCATGATGTTTGTCAGCGCCGCCCGCGAACCACAGCTCCAGGATGTCGGTGCCGCAGGCCCAGCACTCCGGGCTCCAGATGGTGATCCCCGGTAAGGCATCGCCAGCCCCGCGATGTATCAGCGCTGTCCCACCGCTGCTGGAGCTCTGGTCGGTCCAGGCAGGAAAGGCCGCGCCAATCCAGTAGGTAGGCCACTGGGGGGGGGGCGAGGACTCGACTCGAATAATAGTCGTGTCCTCTCCAGGAAGCGACTGAAGGACAGTATCCCCCTTACCGTACCCTCTTCCGCACATTAAAACATTAAAAAAAACATAAAAAACACACTTCAACATAACAAAAAAAACAACAACATAAAAGATACTGGGCTGAAGGTGGAGGCAGCTGGCACCAGCGCCACCGGAAGTACAACACAAGGTTTCTTGTCTCTTCTGTCTCCAGATGCTAAATGTTGACTTTTTCTCTTTTCAAAGATATTGCCTGACTGGCTGAAGCTTTCCAGCTTCATATTTATGTTTCCATTTTCCAGTATCTGAAGTTTTATTTAATTTGATTCTCTTAACTGCTCTAGATACTTTGCATAAAATCAATGTATCCAAACTGGTGCTGAAATTGTGCAATTTGGATTCACAATTGATATTCAAACAAATCAGGAACCATAGCATAGTACCATCGTTGATTCAATTTTACTTCGGAGTCACGTGAGGGACTCCATGAAGAACCAGCTGGTGCGCGTGCACATCATTACGCTACACGCATTGCACGAGTCATTTCGAGGAGGAAGGACGTTTCCTCCTAAACGGCTGGTGTATAAAACCAGCGAAGACAGGTAAGAGAGCTATGGTTTTGTCTTACCTCTAGGATGGACAAAAGACGGACGAAAGCTGCAAAAAAGCTGGCGGGGGAGAGCCGTGCAGGAACGGGCAGCCAGCGGCGGCAGACGGCAGGGCTGTCTCCATTGTCGGGAGCACCTGTGCCGGAGCTAGCCTCACCACCGGCGGGTGGAAAGGCTTTACGAAAAACCGACAGAGCCGTTCTGTCGGACGACTCCGATTTTGAACAGCCCCACGCCACCTACGCTCAGGGGCCTGTGGGGCTGAAGGAATTGGAGGAGCAGCAAGCGACCAGTGACCGAGATCACTGGAACGCGTTTGAGCTGCGGGACCAGCGACCGCGAGCGGCCAGCGCTCGAAAGCTCTGTACCGCGTTGGAGCGGCAGCTGGTCCAGGACAAGCAGCAAGAGCCAGGTGCCCGAGAGCACTGGAAGAAAATGGAACAGCTGCTGGAGGCAATAATCCTGAGGGGGTCTGGCTCTACTGGGCAGACATACAGCCCCTCTGCAGCACCTTATCCAGGGCTGTATTCGGGGTCTATTGCCTCCCAGGACATAGCAGGGCAGATTTGGGCTGACCCTGAACAAGAATCAATGGAAAACCCAGTGCAAGGGGTAAGTGGCAACTTACTTGAAATGGTGGCTCAGTTCGCGAAACCAGAACTTACAGGGGATAATTTACCACCCAGGTTAGCGGCAAGTATTGATTACATGTCCCTGAACCAGCTGCAGGGACAAGCCCTAATTGACACCATGGGGCGTCACTTGCAACCTGGGAACTGTAAATCCCTTAATGTCCCAACCGTGAACGCATGTATTTGGAAGCATGTAGGGGCGAGCATCAGGACAAGGGATGTCCTCCTGCAAAAAGTACTAAAAACCCTCACCGCAGGCATAACAGCATTCACACGAACCCTGGATGAGGAAGATATGAATCAGCACCAGAAAGATGCCTTAGCCCTCTTCTGCAATACACAGTATGAACTTAACAATATCAGAAAGAAGGGCATACAGCCAGTACTAGACCCAAAATTTGCAGGATTATGCAGAACGGAAACTACCACCGAAAAGAGTTACCTGTTTGGAGGGGACCTACCAAAGCAGGTAAAAGAATTGGACGACGAATCCAAAGCCCTGGGACTCATAACTACAACAAAACGCCACCCCCAGAAATACCACCCCTATGCACTCATGGGTCGCAAGGACTACTCCGGGGAACAGTCGAGGGCAAGACCAATTCAACACCGGTCTTTTTTAGGACATGGCCCAGGCCGGCCCTCGTGGAAGATGCACCCATCTACAACACAAACCAAGACACCGGGGCCTCAACGTCCTCGGGGACAAGGGAAGAGATAAGACCACTGGTAACCATAGAGGTAAGTAGGTCTGGTCCCTTACTTACAAACGAAAGCATGGGTGTTGGTGGCAGATTACACCTTTTTCTCGATGCATGGTATAAGTTAACATCAGATACTTATATATTAAGCAGTATCCAGGGATACACGATAGAGTTCTTACAACCACGTAATCCTCCAGTCCAGCATGTACCGAACAGAGAGTTCAGGCTTAAGGGCAAAGATAAAGCAAAAGCACATGCTGAACTGCAGAGACTCCATAAAATGCGGATAATTGAACAAACCCAACACGAACCTTTAGAATTTGTGTCCAACATTTTTATTAAACATAAGAAAGATGGTGGTTGCCGCATCATCATAGATTTGAGTAATTTGAATGTTTTTTGTAAAATATATTCACTTCAAAATGGAAACCTTTGCTACTGCTAAACTTTTAATCTCCAAAGGTTACTACATGGCAAGCATTGATTTAAAAGATGCTTACTATTCAGTACCCATAACAGGTGACCACAGACGTTATTTGAAATTTAATTGGATGGATCAACCCTGGCAATATAGAGCATTACCAAATGGACTTACTTCTGCACCTAGGTTATTTACTAAAATATTAAAACCAGCCTTAGCTTTCCTACGGGAACATAAACACATTGTGATGGCTTATTTGGATGATATACTTATATTGGGCAAAAGTGTAAAACAAGCAGAATTAACGATAACAGCCACTATACAATTATTTGAAAGTCTAGGATTCATTATCCATCCAATTAAATCTAAATTGAAACCTTCAACAACAATGGATTTCTTCCTGGGGATTTACCATTAACTCAGTTCTTATGTCAGTGACTTTGCCACAAGACAAAGCAGTAGCCCTAGAGGAAGATTGCAGCAAAATCATTGACACAAGAAAACCATCTATTAGACAGGTGGCGAGAATGATTGGCAAGATAATAGCAGCTTTTCCAGCTGCACAATTCGGACCTTTATATTATCAGAACTTACAAAGGGCAAAAATAAGAGCTCTAAAATACAATGGAGGTCATTTTGATAGACCTATGGAACTACCAAAAGAAGCCATGTTAGAACTCCAATGGTGGAAAGAAAACATCAGGCTTTGTTCCAATCCAATCATTATCAGCAACCCGTCTATCACACTACAAACGGATGCTAGTGCTCTCGGATGGGGTGCTACGGATTCCATCAACAGCTGTGGTGGGAGATGGAATGAACAAGAGTCATCATTACTACACACTTTGGGCATAAATTATTTAGAAATGTTGGGAGCTTTTCACGGCCTTAAGTCATATTGCTTAAGGCTATCTCACCAGCATGTAAGATTACAAATTGATAACACCACTGTGGTAGCATACATCAACCACATGGGTGGAAACAAATCGACATCATGTGGAGAACGCCAGGTAAGCCCCGGGGCTGGAGACCATCAGCAGAGCCGCGGGGCTGAAGACCGCCTGCGGAGTAACGCAGACGCGGAGCAACGGAGCGGCAGAACACCAGCGCGCACCAAGCCAGCTCGGCCCACCAGAAGCACCAACAGACGGCGACGGGTACGAAAACACCGCCGGGGACGCAGAGGTGGGTTAAAGGCCAGGTTAGAGCTAGCCCCACACAGGGCAGCGATTCCTAGCCTTTTCCTCGCCAACGTGCGCTCACTGGCAAACAAAATGGATGAACTCCGGCTAAGGATCACCTCCCACAACCGGATCAAGGACTGCAACATCTTGATCTTCACTGAAACTTGGCTCAACACTGACGTTCCTGACAGCGCCATCCAGCTATCGGGGCGTCATTTACTCCGAGCGGACAGGACATCAGACTCTGGTAAGACCAGAGGGGGGGGGTCTGTGCATTTATGTAAACAAAGCATGGTGCACGGACTCCACCATCATCGAGAGTCACTGCTCAGCTAACCTTGAATTCCTCTTGGTTAGATGCAGACCGTTCTATCTGCCCAGAGAGTTCACCTCCACTGTTGTGACTGCAGCCTATATCCCTCCTGATGCTAATGCTAAGCTTGCAATGAAAGAGCTGCATACTGCCATTAGCAAACAACAGACTCACAACCCTGAGGCAGCCTTCATTGTTGCGGGTGACTTCAATCACTCCAACCTGAAGACTGTACTCCCCAAATTCCACCAACATGTATCCTTCCCCACTAGAGTAGACAAGACACTGGACAAAGTCTACACCAACATGGCTGAAGCTTACAAAGCCATCCCCCTCCCCCACCTTGGTCAGTCTGATCACGTCTCATTGTTCCTGCTCCCTAAGTACTCCCCACTCATCAGACGGGTTAAACCAACTGTAAGGACAGTTAAAGTCTGGTCAGAGGAAGCGGACTTCACACTTCAGCAGTGTTTTGGAAACACTGACTGGAAGGCGTTTGCAGCCCAGGCCACCCTTGACTCTCACACGGACATTGATTCCTATACATCCTCTGTTCTGGACTTTATAAACTCCACCATCAATAGTGTCACCTCCCTCAAACAGGTGACCATATACCCGAATCAGAAGCCATGGATGAACAGCGAGGTCAGGCTACTGCTGAAAGCACGGGACACCGCTTTCAGGTCAGGCGATGCTCGAGCCTACAGTTCATCCAGGGCTAACCTGAAGAGGGGCATCAGGAAGGCCAAGCACTGCCATAAGCTCAGGATTGAGGAGCACTTCAACAACAACTCCGACCCCCGACGCATGTGGCAAGGCATCCAGGCCATCACGGACTACAGACCCTCCAACATCACCCCCACATCCCGCGACGCCTCCTTCCTTGAGGAGCTTAACCACTTCTATGGCCGCTTCGACAGGGACAATCTAGAGACAGCCATCAAGGCTGTGCTACCTGCCGATCACCAACCCCTCACACTCACCCCCTACGACGTGTACGTGGCACTGAGTAGGACTAATGCACGTAAGGCTGCTGGCCCTGACGGCATCCCCGGGCGCGTGCTCAGTGCCTGTGCTGCGCAGCTGACAGACGTCTGGACTGACATCTTCAACCTGTCACTTGCCCAAGCAGTTGTCCCCACTTGCCTTAAAGCCACCTCCATCGTGCCAGTGCCAAAACACTCCACTGCGGCAAGCCTCAACGACTTCCGCCCAGTTGCACTTACCCCCATCATCACCAAGTGCTTCGAGAGGCTGGTCCTGGCACACCTCAAAAGCTGCCTACCCCCCACACTGGATCCCTATCAGTTTGCCTACCGCAAGAACAGGAGTACGGAGGATGCCATCTCAACGGCACTTCACTCCGCCCTCTCCCACCTTGACAACAGAGACACTTATGTAAGAATGCTGTTCATCGATTACAGCTCAGCATTCAACACCATTATTCCATCAAAACTGATCACCAAACTCGGTAACCTGGGCATCGACCCCTCCCTCTGCAACTGGATACTGGACTTTCTAACCAACAGACCCCAGTCTGTGAGGTTAGACAAGCACACCTCTTCAACCCTCACCCTGAACACCGGCGTTCCTCAGGGCTGTGTGCTGAGCCCCCTCCTCTACTCCCTCTTCACCTATGACTGCACACCTGTACATGGTACTAACACCATCATCAAGTATGCAGATGATACAACGGTGATTGGCCTCATCAGCAACAACGATGAGCTGGCCTACAGGGAGGAGGTCCAGCACTTAGCAGCATGGTGCGCTGACAACAACCTGGCCCTTAACTCCAAGAAGACCAAGGAGCTCATTGTAGACTTCAGGAAGTCCAGAGGTGGCACGCACACCCCCATCCACATTAACGGGACGGAGGTGGAACGTGTTTCTAGCTTCAGGTTCCTGGGAGTCAACATCTCCGATGACCTCTCTTGGACCCACATTACCTCTACTCTGATCAAGAAGGCTCATCAGCGTCTCTTCTTCCTGAGGAGACTGAAGAAGGTCCATCTGTCTCCTCAGATCCTGGTGAACTTCTACCGCTGCACCATCGAGAGCATCCTTACCAACTGCATCACAGTATGGTATGGCAACTGCTCTGTCTCCGACCGGAAGGCACTGCAGAGGGTGGTGAAAATTGCCCAACGCATCACCGGTTCCACGCTCCCCTCTATTGTGTCTGTCCAAAGCAAGCGCTGTCTGCGGAGGGCGCTCAGCATCGCCAAGGACTGCTCTCACCCCAACCATGGACTGTTTACCCTCCTACCATCCGGGAGGCGCTACAGGTCTCTCCGTTGCCGAACCAGCAGGTCGAGGAACAGCTTCTTTCCGGCGGCTGTCACTCTACTAAACAACGTACCTCAGTGACTGCCAATCCCCCCCCACCCCCCCCCCCCCCCCCCCCCCCCCCCCCCCCCCCCCCCCCCCACCCCCCCCCCCCCCCCCGGACACTTATTATTTATTTTTTATTCAAATCGTTTGCTATGTCGCTCTTCAAGGGAGATGCTAAATGCATTTTGTTGTCTCTGTACTGTACACTGACAATGACAATTAAAATTGAATCTGAATCTGAATCTGAATGTGACAATCTGGCAAACAAGATCTGGCAATGGTGTATCCGCAGAGGAATTTGGATATCGGCTACCTACTTACCAGGTAGACAAAACTTAGTGGCAGACACCAGTTCACGCAAATTTAATGAGAACATTGAATGGATGTTGGACAAAAAAGTATTTGCTGAAATTACAGCACGATACGGAACACCAGATGTCGATCTATTCGCATCCAGGCTTAACCACCAAGTGCCAAAATATGTATCATGGGAACCAGACCCTGGGGCAGCAGCTACAGATGCTTTTTCGCTGCATTGGGGGAAATTGTTCTTTTATGCATTCCCCCCCTTCTGCCTCATCAGTCGGGTACTAAGTAAGATAAGACAAGACTCTGCGTCTGGTATCTTGATAGTACCCGATTGGCCTACCCAACCATGGTTCCCAGTGGTACAGGAGATGATATTAGAACCTCACATCACCATTCAACACAGACCGGATTTACTGGTAAATCCAGCAACTCGGACAAGTCATCCTTGCCATCGTCACATTAACGTTTTGGTTTGTAGAGTCTGAAAGCTCCTTTATTACACCTGGGCTTAACAACGAGAGCTATGAACATGATCGCTGGAGCCCAACGAGAATCAACAAAAAATCAATACCTAGTATATATCAGGAAATGGCACAGGTATTGCAACCAGAACAACATTCTCCACAGACCTACCAACATTCAACCGGTATTGGAATTTCTGGTGAATTTACACCATGATGAACGACTTACGTACAACGCCATCAACTGTGCCAGAAGCGCCCTGTCTACCTATCTCTGGAGAGAAACGGAACAACAGCTTGTGGGGTCGCTCCCGTTGGTAACCAAGCTCATGAAGGGCATATTCAATGCTAACCCTCCTAAGGCCAGATACTCCCATATATGGGACGTTGGCATCGTTCTGAATCTACTAAGGAACTGGAATCCAGCTACTAGCCTGTCATTACAGACTTTGACCTTAAAAACGGTCATGCTGATGGCTGTGGTCACAGCACAAAGGGCGATCTCCCTACATAAATTGAGGCTGGATAACATGACCAGTTCGGAGGGAAATTTACATTTTTACATCCAGGGACTGGTAAAACAGAACAGACAGGGGTCAGCAGGCCTCAAAGTGATTTTCAATAACTACCCTGCAGATGAGCGACTGTGTGTGGTAACACATCTAAAAGAATACATAAAACAAACCAAAACCATCAGAGGCATAGAAAAGGCACTGCTCATTAGCCACAGACAGCCTCATAAACGAATAACAAAACAGACCATTTCCAAATGGATAAAACAAGTACTTACTAAAGCAGGTATAGATACTAATTGTTTTAAATCTCACTCCACCAGGGCTGCAGCTACGTCGGCAGCATACAAGTTGGATGTTCCATTGGATCAGATCCTCAAGACTGCAGGATGGGCATCAGAAGGAACTTTCCGAAAATTTTATAATAAACCAGTGGAGGAAACTGGAACTTTTGCACAAACTATTTTAAGTTCTATAATATAATTTGTCCCCATGAATATACGGGGTTTTTTATGATTTCTTTTTGTTAATAAATTTCATTGTTGCATCTACATACTGTATGGATGTCGTATATTTTTCTCCCCTATACCAAGGCAGATGTGTGTCATGGACTCGTCCACGGCAAGAATCACAGAGCTTTGAAATCTTCATGGAGTCCCTCACGTGACTCCGAAGTAAAATAGTAAGATTAAACGAGAACTTACCAGTTCGAAGTTTGATCTGTATTTTATGAGGAGTAACGTTGAGGGAATACATGCCCTCCGCTCCCACCCTGGATCATAAACTTGACTGGTATCTTTTCTCTAATCTTACTATGTTTAAGTCATTACAGGTATCTGTGATTCACACCGCTGCTTTGAAGAATGATGTGCACGCGCACCAGCGGGTTCTTCATGTATTCCCTCAACGTTACTCCTCATAAAATACAGATCAAACTTCGAACTGGTAAGTTCTCGTTTAATCTTACTATTTCTACAACATTGCATTTTTATATTCAAAACTAGAAGTAGTCCTCATGAGCACTGTTTATTTTATTCATTGATTCTGTTGATAAGGCCTAAGTTGTCGGTGGTCACTTGACAGGTAAGCTATCTGATGTTGATAAGAAATAGATTTTCAGAAAACAATTGAATGCAGATAAGCACATTAACCGTTTGCCAAGAAACACAATAATAGGATCATGTATGGCAAACAAACCGATTTTTTGTGTGGCTGGTTCATGCATTGTTTATTCTGCAACCACATCAAAACCAAGTAAACATAAAACACTAGCTTCAAGATATTTTATTTTAGCATAAAAAAAGAGAAAATAAAACTCAGTTCATTGTTTCAAGAAAGAACAGTCACTTAAAATGTCAATAACCTGTACACATAAAAGAGTTTCACTGTAAACTGATGGTTCGATTAAAGGTGATGAACTCACAAAAGAACAGATTCCTTTGTACTCAATTTGTAAATTATTAATATTTACTTAATTCTATTTGCCTGGAGAGATCAAACACATAACAAGAAAGCAGTGACTGGTAATGAATGGATTATTGCAAACAAGAAAAATCTCTACAAAATCAAACAAAAACTGCAAATACAAAGCGTGTCCAAGCAGATGAAATATCTTGCTTTGATTAACAGTGATCTATATTTTTGTTGCAATGATAAAAAATAAAATCTGCTGATCTACACCTTACTGAGACAAAATGTTAGTTCAGACACACGTTAAAAGTTATGTTTCATGTGATAAAATGTAATAAAGCAGCAATACAAATGTTACATTCAAGAGTCAAGAATGTTTTATGGTCCTATGTCTCAAACAGAAGAATGCAATTCTTACCTGCAGCAGTACAATACAATACAATAATACTTTATTAGCCAAGTAGGTTTTGCAACATACAAGGAATTGCATTTGCCAAGTCAGACATTCAAATAAAAAGCAACGGAACAACAAAACACATTTTAACATAAACACCCACCACAATGATTCCTCCACATTCCTCACTGTGACTGAAGGCGAAGAAAAGTTCAATCTCTTCCATTCTTTGTTTTCCCGTGGTCGGGGGCCTCGAGCCTTCCGTTGACGATCTTGACCCGTAGCCAGCGCCATTTGGGCCCTCCACTTCGGGGTGATCAGCATCCACATCAGGGGGATGTCAGAACCCCACAGCACCGGGCGTTCAGATCCCAGGTAGGGGCTTGTCGAACCTCTGTGTCGTTGGAGTTCCCAATTCCACCTCTCCCAAGACTGCGAGCTCTCGATGTAAAGTCCACAGGCCGCGGTTAGAGCGATCAGAGGCAAGGGATCAGCCCCGATGTTAAGTCCACGCCCCTCGGTGGGGCTCAAAGTCAGTCCCAGGAGGCCTCCAGCTCCACGATGTTAGGCCGCAGAGTGACCGGAGATACGATTCGGAAAACAATTGCATCTCCAGCAGGGTAAGAAATTGAGAAAAAGGTTTCCCCTGATCCCCTTCCATCTACCCCTCCACCTCCCCCCCACATAAAACAAACCAGAGAAAATTTTCACAGACTTTTT
Organism: Leucoraja erinaceus; assembly: GCF_028641065.1. NCBI lineage: Eukaryota > Metazoa > Chordata > Chondrichthyes > Rajiformes > Rajidae > Leucoraja > Leucoraja erinaceus. The sequence continues at coordinate 30,195,239 of NC_073388.1, read as the reverse complement.
AAATGCACTAAAAATAACAAAAAAGACGATAAAACAGACAGACTGTTGGCGGGGCAGCGAATCGTGAGGCGCCCCTGGCGGTATGATACAGAATATGTAAACATAGTACTCTGTAAACAATATAATAAATGAAAAGAAAGTTCAGTATAAATACATAACAACAAACAAACAATAATAGTGCAAAAACCCATTACCGTGCCCCCAAGTGTAGATCTAAGCTTATTTGGGGATTGTAGTGAAATTGCAATTAAAACACAAAATACATGCCAGGATAAGCATTCAACTAAGAAAACCAAGCCCAAAGCCAAAGTGTTATCTAACTATCTAACTAAATACACCAACTTACAATAAATGACACCATATGCAGAAAAACCCAGCTACACACAGTACATATTAATTAGCTCTTAAAAAAACTAATCCTGTAGATGTGAGTATATAATTGAGGTTATCATGTGGGCACCTCCCTTCATTGATGTTTCATTGAGTTAGGTCTAATCCATCTCGGGAGGGCTCAACCATTGGTTCTGGCATCCCAGAATCACCCCCAGAACCACCCCCAGAACCAATTCAGACTCAGATTCAACTTTATTGTCATTGTGCAGTGTACAGTACAGAGACAACGAAATGCAGTTAGCATCTCCCTGGAAGAGCAACATAAATATGAGCAATAAATAAATCTATTTACGTGCAAACAGTCATAGTATTTTTTTTTCCTGGTGGGAGGAGTGTCCGGGGGGGGGGGGTGATTGGCAATCACCGAGGTACAGTATTGAGTAGTGTAACAGCCGCAGGGAAGAAGCTGTTCCTGGACCTCCATGAATTACTAGACTTAACCTTCAATCTAGCCCATTTAAGATTATCATTTATCTTCTCCAACAACTTCTTGTACAAGCTACTTTTGTGGTCACCAAGGTCATATTATCCATATAGGCCCTGATTGGAGGGAGGCACAGTCCGTCCTGCTGTCTCTCCCTGCCGACAAGCCACCGTGATGCTCTAATCACGAGCTCCATCACCATTGTAAACACTAACGGGGAAATAGTCTACCCTCCCATGATGCCCATCTCTAGTCTTTGCCATGCTGTTGTAAAGTCTGCTGTACTAAAACACATTCGGACTTCCTGGAAATATGATTTCACTAAATTTACTATCAATCCTGGAACTAAAGAAATCAAAAGCACTCCAAATATGACTATGTGGCACAAATCCAAACTCATTTGCCAGGTCCAAAAACACTACATAAAAATCACTTCTCCCGAGCTTGGCTGTCTGAATCTGGTGCCATATTACACTAATGTGTTCTAAGCAGCCTGCGGACCTGGGATTCATGCTTTCTGCACTGTGGTACATTACCTATTAACCTGTTGCTTTCTAAATAACTTGCCAGCATCTGTGCCATTATGCTAAAGAAAATCTTGCCTTTACATTTAGGAGACAAATAGGCCTAAACTGACTTAAATATGAAGACTCTTTCTCCTTGGGAATGAAAATTCACCCTGCTCTACGCAAAACCATTGGTATAACCTGCTTCACCCAAATTATACGCAAGAGCCTCCACAAGAATCCACAACAGGTGCACTTTTAAATACCCGTTAAGGAACTCCATTCAGCCCAGAGGCCGAAGAAGCCTTTGCACGCATTATAAGTAAGTAAGTAAGTAACTAAGTAAGTAAGTAAGTTTATTGGCCAAGTATTCACATACAAGGAATTTGCCTTGGTGCTCTAATTATGGCTCTAATTACAGCTTCTATTTCCTTCCACTTTGGTGGCAAAACATAAAACGTATACTTTATCTCTCCCAAGGGTGGTATATCTGGAGGGAAACCAATTCCCCTTTTATTTTCTCAATCCAAGTATGTCCTTTTAAAATATTCCTCTAACTCTTCCTTTTTTTCTGACTAAACATAGTTTTAACAAATTGAAATGGATCCCTATAAAATGCTGACCTGACTTGCTCCTACTTCTTTCACTTCCTCATAAAGTGTTCTGCCTCCTTAATATTGCTAATCGATTTCTTAACATTAATTCCCTCTCTCTCATCAACTATAGCCTTTCTCCGCTGCTTTTTCAACTGTCTACTCTCCTTCACTAATCTCTTGATTTTTCTCTCTCTCATGTAGATCTAACCACCTGTAGAGCCTGCACCTTATTTTTCTCAATAACACCAAACCTCTCCGCACCATAGTGATAAATAAACTCTCCCATCTTATCTAACTTGTTTTCCACTGTCCCTTTCAGACTCTCTAACGACTCTACCAAATCTATATTAACAGTTTCCTATTCCTTCCTTTCACTTGCCCGAGGCCATTTAACTCTAGGTTTCAGCCCACCGTTCTTCTCCCTGACTGGCATATTAACCTCACCACCACCTACATCCCCCTCTACAAGGCTTGTTCAATCCTCATCAGTAACAGGGGTAATAATATCCTGCAAACTGTGGTTTTCTACCCATCACTGGACTTCACTCAACTGACTTCTCAAGAATTACTGCTCAATTCAAGTTCCCTGCACTCCCTCTAACAAGCACTTCTTATTTCCCTGATATATTCTGAGGCCCTTTGCTGTTGTTACTTTCTGCCAACCACAAGAACAGATCTGGAGCTTCTTTCCCTCTATCACTGAGCCGCTGTCCTTTATTGATGCACTAATCCTACTCGTAGTCATTTCCATTCAGTGGTCTGTAGTTGGGTAATCTACCTGTGAGTCATCTTCCGCCCCAGCTCTCGCAGACTCCAGGGGTATCTTTCTTTTATTTGTCATAGCTTTTTAGGGGTGCAGCGACACTGTTTAGGGGTGCAATCTATGCCACTGCTGCAATGAGCTGCTAACCCATAACTTCTCTATCAGAGTCTAGTCTCTCCTGTCAGCTGTCTTTCCAAGCTGTCAAATGGACTTTCCCTGGTTGACAGCTGCTCTGTTCACAGCAGTGACTAGCTGGGCTAGATGTTAAATTACAATTAAAACACAAAGTACTTGTGCTATAACTCCAGGAAAAGTGCTCAACTAAGAAAACCAAGCCCAAAGCCAACGTATTATCTAACTAAATACACCAATTTACAATAAATGACACCATATGCACAAAAAAACAGCTATCTACATATTATTTTTTAAGAAGGAACTGCAGATGCTGGAAAATCAGAAGACAAAAATGCTGGAGAAACTCAGTGGGTGCAGCAGCATCTATGGAGCAAAGGAAATAGTCAACGTTTCGAGCCAAAACGCTTCTTCAGACTGATGTGTGGGGGGGGGGGGGGGGGGGGGTGAGAAGAAAGGACGAGGAGGAGACAGAGGGCTGAGGGAGAGCTGAGAAGGGGAGGAGACAGTTGAGACTACCTGAAATTAGAGAAGCCAATGTTCATGCTGCTGGGGTACAAACTGCCCAATCAAAACATGAGTTGCGGCTCCTCCAATTTCCGGTGGTCCTCACTCTGGCCATGGAGGAGGCCCTGGACTGAAAGGTCGGATTCACAATGGGAGGGGGAGTTGAAGTGCTGAGCCACCGGGAGATCAGGTTGGTTATTGCGAACCAAGCGGAGGTGTCCAGCGAAGCGATCGCCAAGCCTACGCTTGGTCCCACCAATCAGCTAACATCTAGAGCAGGGGATGCATTAGATGAGGTTGGAGGAGGTGCAGGTGAACCTCTGTCACACCTGGAATGACTGCATGGGTCCTTGAATTGAGTCAAGGGGGGAGGTAAAGCGACAAGTTTAGCATTTCCTGCGGTTGCAAGGGAAAGTGTCTGGAGACGGGGTGGTTCAGTGGGAAGGGACGAATTGACCATGGAGTTAATGAGGGAGCGGTCTCTGTGGAAAACAGACAGGGGAGGAGATGGGAAGATGTGGCAAGTGGTGGAGTCACGTTGGAGATGGCAAAAATGACAGAGGATTATTGTTGTACGTGACGGCTGGTAGGTTGGAAGATGAGGACTAGGGGGACTCTGACCTTGTTACGGGTGGGGGGGATGGGGAGAGAGAGCAGTGTCACGAGGTATCGAAGAAACCTTGGTGAGAGCTTCATCTATGGTAGGAGAGGGGAACCCCCGTTCCCTGAAGATTGAGGACATCTCCGATGCCCTGGTGTGGAACACGTCATCCTGGGAGCAGATGCGGCGTCGACCATCACACTATAATAGCTTAATAGCCTGATGGCTGTCGGGAAGAAGCTGCTCCTGAACCTGACATCACAGTTTTTAGGCTCCTATATCTTCTTCCCGATGGGAGGAGTGAAATTAGTGTGTGGCTAGGGTAATGTGGGTTTCTGGTGACTGCTCTCACCACCTATGCTACCAGTATCTACCAAATAAAGGAAGGTGTCTTTTAGAAGCAGTGACTCCTGTAAATCCCTTCGGCGGTGGGGATGTCAGTACACATAATGGACTGGGCAGTGTTCACCATTTTTTATAGTTTCTTCGCTCCTGGGCATTCAAGTTGCCAAACCAGGCCGTGCTCTTTACTGTACACTGTAGAAGTTCAGGACAGTCCTCTCTGGCATACCAAATCACCTCAATCTTCTCAAGAAGTAGAGATGTCGATGGGGCAATGCAATTCAAAGCTTTTAACTCTCTCCACCATCGTCCCGTCAATATAGACAAGTTGTGAGTCCTCATCATTCCTTTTCCAAAGTCTACTGGTCTTACTGACATTAAGAGCAAGGTTGTTGTGCTGGCACCATTTGGTCAGTCAATCGATTTTCCTTATATATTCTGACTCATCATCATCTGCAATTTGGCCAATATTGGTGGTGTCATCGGTGAACTTGAAGATGGAGTAAATAAGTTCACCAATACATGGGTTTAGGATATTAAATGTTTTGCTCATCTGGTTGAATTGACTGGCCTTTTGTACCACTTATTCTGGACTCTGCTTGGATCACATATTCATGGGAATTGAATCAAAAATAATTTGCTCATCTGGCATTTTGTCATATAAATGACATTTATTTGAAGTCATCAAGGTAACCTGTGCTATCCAAAATGTCCCTGAATTAATTAATTACAGCTGCAGCAATTATAGATGTTCTGGTTGAATGTTTTCATTGTAATACCTGAATGCGCTTATCATTATCTTGAACAATTTCTCACATATTGTATTTTTCTTTAATTTCTTAATATTTAAGTACAGAAATGCTGATTGGTTTTTTTTTAGGATTTCTCACCATTCACTTAACACAACAGCTGCAAAACCATATGTTTTCAGAAAATGGTTGTTAAAAGATCATTGATATTTTCTTACCACATGTCAACCATCTTCTGAAATTGCTAATTATTATCGATTGATTATTATGATAATTTTACTTTGGTGTGGGAGTATATTTTACTTCACTGCTTTTCATGATGCTGCAGTTAGTCATGTGGGGAATCTTTAATGGAATGGCAAAAATGTAATTTGGGCAAGAAAATATTAATAATTTACTTGATAACTAAGAATATGTCTTGGAGAATAAGTGGCAACTGTGAATAGTTTGCTTCTGCTGTTATGCTACAAAAACAATTTATGACATATTTCATAAATGGCAAATCCAGGTAGAGCTGGGAACAGTTTTTTTTCAGTTCTATTTATAATATTGTATTTTTGCAAGAAATTATAATAAATTGGTGCTCCCAAAAGGGATCTGCTACCCTGCATGAGGAGTGAAAATGTCTCAACAGTTCAAAGTATCTCAGCATTAATTTCCTGCATGTTTAGAACAGAAAATGATGTAGAGTGAGTGTACAGCTTAATCAAAAGGTATGTCAGATACAAAAATATTAACTGCATTCCTAGTTCATTGTGGGTTGTGCACGTGGGGAAAGGTCATATAACCATATAACCATATAACAATTACAACACGGAAACAGGCCATCTCGGCCCAACAAGTCCGTGCCGACACAACTTTTTTTCCCTTAGTCCCACCTGCCTGCACTCATACCATAACCCTCCATTCCCTTCTCATCCATATACATATCCAATTTATTTTTAAATGATACCAACGAACCTGCCTCCATCACTTCCACTGGAAGCTCATTCCACACCGCTACCACTCTCTGAGTAAAGAAGTTCCCCCTCATGTTACCCCTAAACTTCTGTCCCTTAATTCTGAAGTCATGTCCTCTTGTTTGAATCTTCCCTATTCTCAAAGGGAAAAGCTTGTCCACATCAACTCTGCCTATTCCTCTCATCATTTTAAAGACCTCTATCAAGTCCCCCCTTAACTTTCTGCGCTCCAGAGAATAAAGACCTAACTTATTCAACCTATCTCTGTAACTTAGTTGTTGAAACCCAGGCAACATTCTAGTAAATCTCCTCTGTACTCTCTCTATTTTATTGACATCCTTCCTATAATTGGGCGACCAAAATTGTACACCATACTCCAGATTTGGTCTCACCAATGCCTTGTACAATTTTAACATTACATCCCAGCTTCTATACTCAATGCTCTGATTTATAAAGGCTAGCATACCAAAAGCTTTCTTTACCACCCTATCTATATGAGATTCCACCTTCAAGGAACTATGCACGGTTATACCCAGATCCCTCTGTTCAACTGTATTCTTCAATTCCCTACCATTTACCATGTACGTCCTATTTTGATTTGTCCTGCCAAGGTGTAGCACCTCACATTTATCAGCATTAAGCTATCATAACTAATAAATATATAATAGCAGAGTCCAAATCTTAATTAATAATTTTAAATACGCATGGCCAATACAGGCACAGTTATCTTAATCTGTTTCAAAAGGAAGACTAAATTAGATTCATCATTTCATTTCAAAATTACAATTCTATATATTCAATGTTGTACTAGAAACATAAACAACCACAAATGCTGGAATCTGGAGCAAAATATAATCTGCTTGAAGAATTCACCAGGTATAGGGGCGCCATCCTGCATGGTATGGCTGCCCAGCCTGCAGCTGTCCGTTTTTTCACTTTTTTTTATTTTTAGTCAGTTTGAGTGTTTTATTTTTGGAGTTCTAGTCTTTTTTTTAGTGGGGGGGGTATGGGGTGGGGGAAGGGGGAAACTACTTTTCAGGGTCCCTACCTGATCGGAGAGGCAGCTTTTCTCCAGGCTGCACTGCCGACCCGTCCTCACGGCCTACCAGCGGGCCTGGAGTGGCGTTTCCTGAAGGGACCGCCCAGAACCTTGGCTTCGGCGGCGGCGCAGCTCTGGAGCGCTATCGCAGAGTGAAGCGGGTGATGCCTCGCCCGGGCCGCGCCTGAACTCCGGTGAGCTGAAGACCGCCGATAAAAATATCGCAGAGCTGCGGGTCTGAACTTTACATCGGGAGCCTGGGATCTCTTGCTGAGATCGCCAGTGGTGGAGCTCCATCCATGTTGGCTTCTGACGCTGCGGTCTCCAGTAAGGAAGCGGCTGCTCCAGGTTCCCCATGCCGCTGAGAAGATCCTCCCGACGCCGGGCCACCATCACCCGGCGAGATCGGCTTGGAACATCGGGCCCCGTAGCGGTGACTGCGGAGGCCTCAATAGGCCCGACTATGGGTGGACATGGAATGGGGACTGGACATTGTGCCTTCCACACATAATGGGGACCATTGTGGGTGGATGTATTTTTATGTTTAAATCTCTTTATTATTGTTATGTCTGTATTCTTTTTTTTATATGTGCTGCACTGGCAAGAAGCATTTCACTACACCTATTGGTGTATGTGACCAATAAATAACCTTTGAAGCCTTTGAAACCTTTGAGCAATATCAGTGGAGGCAAATGGCTGGTTGGATTTTCACCTGGAGACCTTGCATCAAGACTGAGAGTGGAGAGATAACCAGTGTAAAGTATTGAGAGAGAATTCTGAGACTAAAGCAAACGTGGAATAGTTGGAACCAGATGGTGGGATGTGGTCTGGACCTGAGTGATCTTGGCAAAACCCAAAATGGGCATCAGTGGAGAAGTGATTATTGAGTAAGTGTTGGCTGATTGGACTGATGATGACTGCGTCCACTGCTTTTTGCTGATTGAGAATAGATTGATTGGACAGTAACCAGCCAGGTTCAGTTGTCCTGCTTTTTGTGATGAGAACATATCTGAGCAATCTACCAGATTGTTTAGTTTAGTTTAGTTTAGAGATACAACGCCGAAGCAGGCCCTTCGGCCCACATAGTCTACGCCAATCAGCCATCCCCGTACATCCCCACTAAGTTGATTCAGTGTGATGCTTGCAGGATGTGGGAGGCCAGGGACACCAATGGCTGCTACAACTGTGGTAAGTGTATCCAGGTTCAGCTCCTGAAGGATCGTGTTGGGGTACTGGAAAAGCAGCTTGATGACCACAGGGCCATCCGGGCTAACGAGCTACAGTGGACAGGACCTACAGTGAAGTTGTCACATTCAGGATACAGGAAGAATGAAGGTGTGTGACTGAGAGAAAGGGGGGTAACCATGGAGCGCAAGAGACCCAAGCAGCTGTGCCTAATGAAAACAGGTACACCATCTTGGCAACTGTCGGGAGAGACAACGCTTCCAGTCCAAGTGGCGGACACGTCGGTAGCTCCAATCCTAGAGATTGTCCGGCGAGACCGAGGTTGGGCAGAGCTATAGTGGTGGGTGACTCCATTGTCCAAGGTGCGGACTGAAGATTCTGTGATGGCAGGCGAGACTTGAGAATGGTCTGTTGCCTCCCTGGTACCAGGGTTCATGATATCACAAACCAAATTCAGAACATCCTCAAGTGGGAAGGTGAACAGCTGACAATAGTTGTGCATGCGGGCACAAACAACATCAGGAAGAAAGGAAAGGTAGTTCTGCAACGCGCGTTTAGAGAGTTAGGAAGAAGACTGAAAAGCAGGACATCTAGGGAGGTTATCTCTGGATTGCTTCCAGTACCTTGTGCTAGTGAGGACAGGAGCAGGGCGATAGGGGATCTGAATGTGTGGCTGAGGGGCTGGTGCAAGGAGCAAGGATTTGGATTTATAGACAACTGGGATCTCTTCTAGGGTAGGGGTGACTGTACAAAAGGGCCGGATTACACCTTAACTGGAGGGGGACCAACGTTCTGGCAGGCAGGTTTGCTAGGGCTACATGTGTGAGTTTAAACTAAATAATGGGGGGAGGCATTGACGAATTCAGAGTATAAAGATGGAGTTAAAGGGGAAGTGAGTACAGGGAAAGTTACAAAAGACTCCCAAATTAATGGGAAGGAAAGTTCGAGAAGTGATAAGAAGGTAAGGTCAGCACCAATTGTGAGCGGTGTGAGAGGAGAGGTGAATACCAAAGTCAAAGTGTTTTATATGAATGCGTGAAGTATAAAAAATCAAGTGGATGAGCTTGAGGTGTAAATCCTGGCCAAAATGGAACAGGAATAGAACCAAAAATTAGCAGATGATTCATGCATTGTAAGGCCATTTTGGTCAAATCTGTGTTTCTGTATATAAAAAGCCACATGCTGCTGGCTGGTGCCAGGAAGTCTAGGTCCCAGATCAATGTTGCAGATAAGAAATGTATGAGTATCTCTTCCATTGTCAGTATGAAAGAGATTCTTGCAGAGGTCCTCCAAAGTATTATAAATGCTTTGGAAGATTTGATTGAATTGCTGCAAAATAATTGTAAATAATGTTGCAAGACACTTACCCAGCTTTTTGTTGATTGGCCAAAGCCCTGGCAGGTTTGTTTTGAGTTCCAGGGTAAATGTTGCATTATTCAGTTAGTTATCTTCCTTCCAGAAGCTGCTCCAAGAAACAATGTATGGGAGACCCTGTAATTGGTTTGGGAAACTGTAAATAATGTATTGACATAATTAATATGTTTGATTGGACTGTAATGAGACCACTGCTATGTAGATCAGCCCCTCAAGGTTCATGGACCTATAAAGGTAACCCCATTTTAGATCGTTGTCGATCTTCTGGAGGAACGCTTGGGAATGCGTGAGTCTGAGGCATGTTTGTGGCTGGGATTCTCACGCAGACGCCCTAGTAATTAGTTTAGTTTAGTTTGAAGAAGCATGGGGGAGAGGTCACAGCTTTTGACCATGCACAAGTTTGACTACAAGTAAGATCAAAATGTACTTAAACAAGAAGAAGTTTGGATGAATATCACTGTTTTTACTACTACAATAAAGAAACTATTAATTAAGAGTCTGTGTTTGGAAGATTTATCTTTGGACAGCATTGAATGTCTCCTGGAGAGCTCGTGAATGCGTATTGATTATCTCCTAAACCCCAGTCTTCAATCATAGTGACTAGAGGAAAGGTCCCTTGAACGATATGAAAATCTGTCACTACATCTAGTTGAATGCTACCTTACAGCCAGGAGGTAGATGATTGGTCCCATAGAAAAGGGACAGAAGTTTGGGCTGGAATGTCTGTGAGATATTACTGCCAGAAGAACTGGTTCCGTAGAAATGGAACTGAGACTGGTTCCGTAGAAGAGGAACTGAAATCTGTCACTACAGGCATCTTATTGAAACATATAAGACTATTAAGGGTTTGGACATGTTCCCGATGTTGGGCGAGTCCAGAACCAGGGGCCACAGTTTAAGAATAAAGGGTAAGCCATTTAGAACGGAGATGAGGAAACACTTTGTGGCACAGAGAGTTGTGAGTCTGTGGAATTCCCTGCCTCAGTGCGCCGTGGAGGCCGGTTCTCTGGATGCTTTCAGGAGAGAGCTAGATAGGGCTCTTAAAGATAGTGGAGTCAGGGGATACGGAGAGAAGGCAGGAACAAGGTACTGATAGGGGATGATCAGCCATGATCACATTGAATGGCGGTGCTTGCTCAAAGGGTCAAATGGCCTACTGCCCTATTGTCTATTGTCTATTGTCTATTGTCTATTATCTATTATCTATTGTCTATTAACACTATCCTACACACACTAGGGACTTTTTTTACATTTACACCAAGCCAATCTACAATCCAATCTTCAACCAAGCCAATCTACAAAGCTGTACGCCTTTGGAGTCACTCTATGGCTATGACTCCATGTGTGTGGGAGGAATCGGAAGATCTCGGAGAAAACCCATGTGGTCACGGGGAGAACACACAAATTCCGTACAGGCAGCACCCGTAGTCGGGATTGAACCCGGGTCTCTGGCACTGCAGGGGCTGTAAGGCACTGGAGTTTAGAAGGATGAGGGGGATCTTATAGAAACATATGAAATTATAAAAGGACTGGACAAGCTAGATGCAGAAAAAATGTTCCCAATGTTGTGTGAGCCCAGAACCAGGGGCCAGAGTCTTAGAATAAAGGGGAAGGCCATTTAAGACTAAGGTGAGAAAAAACTTTTCACCCAGAGAGTTGGGAATTTATGGAATTCCCTGCCACAGAGGAAAGTGGAGGCCAAATCACTGGATGGATTTAAGAGAGAGTTAGATAGTGCTCTAGGGGCTAGTGGAATCAAGGGATACAGGGAGAAGGCAGGCACGTGTTATTGATTGGGGGTGATCAGCCATAATCACAATGAATGGCGGTGCTGGCTCGAAGGGCCGAATGTCCTCCTCCTGCACCTATTTTCTATGTCTATTGCTGTGTCATCATGCCGCCGCAATAATGTTATAACTATATTTAAATAATTTGGGAGAGATGCAGGTTGTTCTTGTGCATAGGTCTTAATAGGTCTTAATAACGGCCAGTCCGTGAAAACACCATCATTTTTACTGTACCCAATGATCTTTGCCCATTTCACAATATTGTGTGGAATTAATCAAAATTGGCCTCACACTGGCTTCTGCCGTGGTGAAACACAAAATGAAATCATGTTGGATCCTGTTTCCACTGAACCGCTGAACAGATAACTTCTGTTGATGACTGGTTTTGGCTGTCATCATTAATAGCTCTTGTTCCTTGTGTACTCTCTTCCTCACTTTCAAATCTGTCATCATTCACATCTTTAAAAAATCAAATACATGAGTCACAAGATTACAAACTATTGTCACATCTATCATTCCCCTTTTCTCTGTAAAATGCTCATCAACAGATCATCACCTCCAGAATCCATCTCTATTTCCACTAGACCTTTTCATTTGCCACAGGTTTGCATGCCTGCCACAGAATGATATCAGCTTTCAGCAAAGCCATAAATTACATTCTAAATGACTGCAATAAAGTAATTTATCCACCCTCATCTTTCTCAATGTGTCTGCAGCTTGGTCCAGGTCTTCATCAAGTCTATCTTCACTTTCTACTGCCATCCAGCTGTATAAGCTCAAAGTTGCCCAGTGCCGTTGTTTTCACATGGACATGGGCAAAGTATCAGCAATAATAGTATCTCCTCACTGCTGTTGACCAATTAACATCGAAAAATCACAATCAGTTTCTATATACGAGCCTGCTTAACCTCGCCACTACATTTCTTGATCGTAATCGTAATCATAATCTTAATCATACTTTATCAGCAAAATATGTTTTGCAACATATGAGGAATTTGATTTGGCATACAGTCATATCAATAAAAAGCAATAAATAACACAAAGTACATTTTAACATAAACATCCACCACAGTGACTCCTCCATATTCCTCACTGTGATGGAAGCGAAAAAAAGTTCAATCTCATCCCTTGTTTGTCCTCCCGCGGATCGGGGGCCTCGAGCCTTCCGTTGACTCACATAGCCGGCGGTCGGGCTCTCCGCTTTGGGATGATCAAGCTACCGCATCGGGTGGATCTCAGCTCCCCCGCGGCGGGTTCTCGGAACCTGGGTCGGGGCTGGTCAAACCTCCTGCGACTTTGTAGCTTCCCAACATCAGTCTCTACCCAAGACTGCAAGCTCCTCATTTGAAATCCGAACGGGCTGTTGGAGAGTGATCCCAGGCCAGGGATCGCAGGCTCCGATGGTAAGTCGATGTGGGGCTCAAAGTCAGTCTTAAGCAAGGCCACCAGCTCCATGATGTTAGGCCGGAGAGCGACCAGAGATACGATCCGGAAAACAATCGCATCTCCGGCAAGGTAAGAGATTGAAAAAAAAATCCCCAACTGCCTCCCCCACATAAAACAAACCAGAGAACATGAACACATATTTTTAAAACACACTAAACATAATAAAAAAAGACGAAATGTCAGACAGACTTGGCGAGGCTGCCATCGCTGACGGCGTCTCCCAGTGTTAATGAATTCACGACTACTTGTTTGACATTGTATCCATATTGGAAGAAGCTCATTCCAATCTTGTCTTGAGACTCTGCACAAAACTTTATTTCCTAGTTACTAGTTCCAACTTACAACCATCCAAAAATGATGAAGGGTTGTTCACAACAAATATTCTGTCTGGAGGAGATATAAATGAATAAAGAATAAAAGAATAAAGGAAGAAGACAGTGAAAAACTGCAGAAATGCTAAGAGTATTGTTATTTTTTTTAGATTGGATTAGATTATACTGGTGAAATGTGAAAGCAGTTAAATGTGACCTCGTTTTCTGAGGTGCCGGAGGTGGCATGCTGTTGCAGTGGTAGAGTTGCTCCCTAACAGTGCCAGAGACCTGGGTTTGATCCTGACTACTGGTACTGTGTGGAAGGAGTTTCTATGTTCTGCGTGTGATTGCATGAGTTTTCTCTGGGAGCTCCGGTTTCCTCCCACACTCCTAAGATTTTGAGATTTGTCAGTTAATTGGCTTTAGGTAAAAATGGTAAATTGTCCCTAGTTTGTAGGATAGTGTTGGTGATTGGGGTAATTGCTGATCGCCGTATATTCAGTGGGCTGAAGGGCCTGTTTCCGTGCAGTATCTCTAAAAACAACCCGAATATGTTTTCATTGGCTGGCTGGAAATCAAGCCATTATAACAATTCTATGGACTCAGATGGACTATAATTAGATTCAAATGAAACTCAGGAATTCATCAGGCTTTACACTGGCAACATTCATGATATCTGCAGATTGCCTTTCTCAGGTCCCATCTATCTCACATTCAGATCAAAGTAGGGCCTTTTCATATGGTTAGTAATTATTTTTTTGTGATAGGTCCAATGGCTGCACCATTTTGGAAATAAAGGACTGCCTGGGAGAAATAATTATCATGCTTGCAACATGGAAGAGCTTCATTATCATTACAGCTACGTGATTATGTGCAATGCAATATATTGTTGTTCCATTAGGGCTTTGTGGTGCAGTTGTCTTCCAAGAAAATAAAAGCCAACAACTTTGCTGCAACTTTTGGTGCCAATTTGATTCAGAGACAAACTGACAGACTGCGTGCTTGTTGAAGCATAAATACTGATTTTAAAAAGTGTCATTTAGTTCATAAAGGTGAGATACTCTCAACCCCTGGGGCATCTCACTATCAGCTCAGAGGAGGCAGCGTAAAACTCCAAATGTGTTATTGAACGGTTATGAAAAATGATTAAGAAAAGTGAGAAAGCCATGATGAAACTGTGAGCTCTATCATCAACTCACATTGAAAGTTTTCCATGTTTTCTTTTGAAATATTTATGGTAAACAAGCTATTTCCTTGTTCAAATATATTTTTTTAACTAACAATAATCCTGAAAATTCTGCTCATTTGACCATATTCAATTTAACTTTCAGCATTACTCAAAAAATTGACAATAGTTGGAGTGTGCATTAAAAAACTATCAAAGGAATAATTTGAACTATCCCATCCATTCATTGTTTAAGGCAGAGATAGACAATCTTGATTAGTACGGGCATCAGGGGTTATGGGAAGAAGGCAGGAGAATGGGGTTAAGAGGGAGAGATATACCCATGATTGAATGACGGAGTAGACCTGATGGGCTGAATGGCTTAATTCTTACCCACCACATATGACCTTATGACTTTATGTACTGTTCAGTTATTCATTATATACCAAAAGTAGACAACATACTTTTTGTATCCTTAAAGAGTTTACACTTCAATTTTTTTTTCAAAAAGGTGCTCTAAAAAGCTTCAAAGGACCAGAACGTTAGAAAAGTTTAAAATTGCCTCACTGATTTCAAAACAAAATTATTGTGGTCTTGACATTAGTAGACAATGACTTTGTCAGTGAACAAGAATAGGAAATGAGCAATTTTTAATTAAGAACACATCAATTATGAATCACTAATTTAAATATCTTGTTTAAGTAAAGAATATTTGAATAATGTACTATATGTCACACAGTGTTTGTCATACTCCGTGACTCTGGTAATAATCATTGCATTTCTATATCTACCTTGAAGCTGTGCTTGTTCTCGAGCTACATTTCAGCATTTTTAAGGGACTTCTTAAGCAGACTGTTTCCCTTGGAATTTTAATGTGAAATCTCATGCCTTAATAGGGTCTAAATTATTCATTCATAGATAACAAAAGTTCTTCCCTTTTCAAAGAAAAAGTGCACTCTCGTCTCCTGCGTCCATCAGTCTGCAATCTGTCTGCTTTCCATTCTGAATCTGCAATGCTTCTAAAAACAGATTATAGAACCGGTGGAGAATATTTTATGATAATAGGACCCAGCAATTGTTGTAGACCACTCAACTCAGGAAAACAATGTGCCAGCCATTTATTGCAGTTTGATCTGTGCAGACAAAATACACTATGCACAGCTTAAAAATTAGTATCTTACAATCATCATCTCCCAATTTTCTACAATTTTATTTATCTATGATCCAAGATTTGGTATTTCTTTAATAAATCTCTCTCTCCCTCCCACTCTCTATATACGCATTTCAGTTAACTGTACCCCAGTCACATGTTGTAGTATCTCTTTATGGGCTTTGGTGCTGAATTGAGCTTCTTGTAAAGTACATTAAAAATATTTTACTATCTGAAAGGGCTACATAAAAACAGACACAATAATGATTCATAATGGATTGTCAAATAAAATATTGGGATTGAATATTTTTGTAGGATTACTTCATTTGGACATTAATGCGGATGAGTTGGTTAGTACAATTGCAGACAGCACCAAAACTGCAGTTGCAGAGAGTGAGGGCTATTAAAAGATATAGTGAATATAGCTCAGTTACAGAAATGGGCAGAAAAATGGCTGAAGGGTGTTTAATTTGAGCAAATTTAAGGTGACGTTAAAAGTAAGAAAAAAGTATACAGTTAATTGCAAGACTCTTAAGAGTATTGATGTGAAGAGGTATTTAGGTCCTAGTCCATATCTCCCTGAAAGTAGCAATACAAGTAGCTAGAGAAGTAAAGAGCCATAGTACATTTCTTGCTGACAACCTCATTCATGCCTTTGTTATCTCCAGGCTCAAACATTGTTATAGTTTTCTGGACAGTATTCAACAGACAATAGACAATAGACAATAGGTGCAGGAGTAGGCCATTTGGCCCTTTGAGCCAGCACCGCCCTTCACTGTGATCATGGCTGATTATACACAATCAGTACCCCATTCCTGCCATCTCCCCATATTCCCTGACTCCACTTTCTTTAAGAGCTCTATCTAACTCACTATTGAAAGCATCCAGAGAATTGGCCTCCACTGCCTACTGAGGCAGAAAATTCCACAGGTTCACAACTCTCTGGGTGAATACGTGTTTCCTCATCTCCGTTCCAAATGGCCTACCCCTTATTCTTAAACGGTGGCCCCTGGTTGTGGACTATCCCAACATCGGAAACATGTTTCCTGCCTCTAGCCTGTCCAATCCCTTAATAATCTTACATGTTTCAACAAGATTCCCTCTCATCCTCATCCTAGTCGCTCCATTCTTTCAACTTGTGACAGTCCCGACATCCTGGGAATTAACCTCGTGAACCTACGCTGCACTCCCTCAAATTTGGAGACCAAAACTGCACACAATACTCCAGGTGTGGTCTCACTAGGGCCCTGTACAACTGTAGAAGGACCTCTTTGCTCCTATACACAACTCCTCTTCTTATAAAGGCTAACATACCATTAGCTTTGTTTAAGAAGGAACTGCAGATGCTGGAAAATCGAAGGTAGACAAAAATGCTGGAGAAACTCAGCGGGTGCAGCTGCATCTATGGAGCAAAGGAAATAGACAACGTTTTGGGCTGAAAACCTTCTTCAGACTGATGTGCGGGGTGGGGGGGGGAGGGGGGCGGGGGTTGTGGTGGGCGGGAAGAAGAAAGGAAGAGGAGGAGCCAAAGGGCTGAGGGAGAGCTGAGAAGAGGAGGAGACAGTTGGGACTACCTGAAATTAGAGAAGTCAATGTTCATACCACTGGGGTACAAACTGCCCAAGCGCAATACAAGGTGCTGCTTTTCCAATTTCCGGTTATCCTCACTCTGGCCATGGAGGAGGCCCAGGACAGAAAGGTCGGATTCGGAATGGGAAGGGGAGTTGAAGTGCTGAGCCACCGGGAGATCAGGTTGGTTATTGCAAACCAAGCGGAGGTGTTCGGCGAAGCGATCGCCAAGCCTACGCTTGGTCTCACCGATGTAGATCAGCTGACATCTAGAGCAGCGGATGCAATAGATGAGGTTGGAGGAGGTGAAGGTGAATCTCTGTCGTACCTAGAACGACTGCTTGGGTCCTTGAATGGAATCAAGGGGGGAGGTAAAGCGACAAGTGTAGCATTTCCTGCAGTTGCAAGGGAAAGTGCCCGGAGAGGGGGTGGTTCGGGTGCGAAGGGATGAATTGACCAGGGAGTTACGGAGGGAGCGGTCTCTGCAGAAAGCAGACAGGAAGGAGATGGGAAGATGTGGCAAGTGGTGGGATCACGTTGGAGATGTCGAAAATGACGGAGGATTATTTGTTGTACGTGACGGCTGGTAGGGAGGAAGGTGTGGACTAGGGGGATTCTGCCCTTGTTACGAGTGGTAGAATGCTTACTTTCAGTGAATGATGAACAAGGATACCCAGACCTCGTTGTGCTTCCTCTTTTCCCAACTTGAAACCATTCAGATAATAAACTGCCTTCTTGTTCTTGCCACCATAGTGCATAACCACACATCTATCCACATTAAACTGCATCTGCCATGCCTCTGCCCACTAACCCAACCTGTCCAAGTCCCCGCATCCTCATAGCATCCTCCTCACAGTTCACAGATTTGTGTCATCTGCAAATTTGCTAATGTTACTCTTAATCCCTTCATCTAAATCATTAATGTATATTGTAAATAACTGCGGTCCAAGCACCGAGCCTTGCGGTACCCCACTAGTCGCTGCCTGCCATTCTGAATGGGACCCGTTAATCCCTACACTTTGTTTCCTGTCTGCCAACCAATTTTCTATCCATGTCAATATCATATGCCCAATTCCATGTGCTCTAATTTTGCCCACTAATCTCCTCTGTGGGAGCTTATCAAAGGCTTTCTGAAAGTCCAGGTACACGACATCCACTGGTTCTCCCTTGTCCATTTTCCCAGTTACATCCTCAAAAAATTCCAGAAGTGTAGTCAAGCATGATTTCCCCTTTGTAAATCCATGCTGACTCAGACTGATCCTGTTAAAGCCCTGTCCCACGGTACGAGTTTATTCCAAGAGCTCTACCGAGTTTGCCCTGATTCGAACTCGGAGATTTACGGTAATGGCCACACATCGGTACTCGGGGCACTCGTTGACATTTTTCAACATGTTGAAGAATCTTCACGTCTTCCCGTGGTTACCTGCCATTAGCGAGTCTTCCCGAGTACCTACCGTTAGTGGTACGAGCCGCTAAGAGACGTCCCCGAGCTGTGACGTACCCGCTACGTTCATTCTCTGTGCTTACCACGAATTAGATTTTTTTAAAATTCGGGAGAGCTCTTGGAATTAACCCGTACCATGCGACAGGGCTATTACTGCTATCCAAAAGTGCCTCTATTTCATCTTTTATAATTGACCCCAGCATCTTCCCCACCACCGATGTCAGGCTAACTAGTCTATAATTCCTAGTTTTCTCTCTCCCGCCTTTCTTAAACATTAGCTACCCTTCAATCCACAGGAACTGATCCTGAATCTATAGAACATTGGATAATTATCATAAATGTGATATCTAGAGCCACTTCCTTAAGCACCCTGGGTTGCAGACCATCGGGCCCTGGGGATTTATCAGCCTTCAGTTCCATCAGTCTACCCAACACCATTTTTTGCCTAATGTGAATTTCCTTCAGTTCCTCCGTCACCCTAGGTCCTCTGGCCACTAGTACATTCGGCAGAGTGTTTATGTCTTCCTTTGTGAAGACAGATCCAAACTACCTGTTCAACTCGCCTTCCATTTCCTTGTTCCCCATAATATATCCACGTTATATTCAGGCTACTGTTTGGGGGTCTGTTATAACTCCCATTAGGTTATTTTTATCCTTACAATTCCTCAGTTCTATCCATACCAACTCCACATCTCCTGATTCAAAACCAAAGGCAACACAGCTTGCTTTACCACTTTCAAAACCAAAGGCAACACAGCTTTAGCACTTTCAAACCAAAACACACTTTTGCATTTTCAAACTACATTTTCAAACCACATTAAGGGCACTGACAGGTCGTAAAACCATTCCCAGTTTAGTAGACATGTGTTCAGTGTTATTCACAGCTCAGACTGAGAATTGCAATCTCTCGCTCCCTCATTCCCATCCTCCAACTGAGGCACCTCCACACTTCTGGGTTTTATAGTCCCTCCGGAAGGTGCGTGGCCTTCAGGAGAGAGAATCTCAACATTTTTTAAACACTAATAACTCTTTCATTTTTCATCAATGGGATAAATCATCTTGTCCTGCGCAGTGGAGGGGGACTCTGAGTAAGATGGCCAAAATGCACAGCCGTAAGTGGCAGCATTTGTTCTAAAATCAATATACAGAACAACAGGAGGTGGTTAAGATCAGACTTTTAGTAATTAGATGATTATTCTCCTTTTCCAGGTTTAAATACAGTTCATCATCCACTCGATTCAGTTTTCAAAATTTACAACTGTCTGACCAGTGCTAAGCTAAGTGGTATAACATCCGTATTCCTTGTATTGATCAACGTACAACTATTCCATTTACCAACTTTTTCTGGTATTCTGTTGATCCTTTGGGGCATGTGTCTTTGAGCTATCAATTTATTTTATTTTTTTGCTGTAGTAAATAATGCTTCACGCTTCACTGTACTTATATTTACTAAAATGCCCATGATGCATTTCATCCAATTTTTGATATTTACTTTTTCACTTACAGTATTTTCCAGACATGTATCCCATTCATAAACCAAGTGATTCCAGTACTTCTGTTTCTGCTTCAGATTACTCCAGCATACGGTTGCTTTCTTTCAGTTTGTCTCATTACAAAACCAGTTTGGTCTGAAGGTAGACAAATTTCCCAAAGTCCCATCTAATGCATTGCAGCAAAATGTCTCAAACTCACGACTCGACAGATGATTTTCAGTGAACCTCTGTTTGACATCTTGAAGTAGCTCTTCCAGGTGAACAATCAATTTGAATCACACAAATCTTTGCCAACCCGTGTTGTCTGCACAATGTTTCTACGTTCACCCCATGCCGCATGGGTTTTCCCCTGGTACTCAGGTTTCCTCCAACACTCGGTAGGGTTTGTAGGTTAATTGGCTCGGTAAAAAAAAAAATGTAAATTGTTCCTGGAGTGGAGAATAGGCCTAATGTATGGGGATCGCTGGTCAGCGTGGACTCAGTGGACTGATGGGCCTGTTTCCAAACTGTATCTTAAACTAAACTAAACTAAACTAAATTTCCCTTGTATCCATAAGGAGAGACAAACTCTTCATTAATTGATGCTCCAAGCAGATTTGATGATTGTTTCGAATTGTTTGCAATTGTGCCTAACATGAAAGGATGATTTTTCTAAAGAGGATATTGATATTTAATGGAAATTATCTGTCTAATGCAATAACACAGGGTACTGGCAACACTTTGTAGTGTATGATCACCAGGAAAACATTTTTATACTTTTCAACCACATTTTCTTTTATGGTTTTTGCATTGATTTGTTACAAGCTAGAGACATTTCTGTATCAGGCCACTAAACATAATGAATATTGCTGTAACATTGTAATACAATATAATAATGGCATATTGATTTTAAAACTACTTTGAAAAAAATGTGCGATCTAATCACTTTCATGAAAATCTTGCATTCTACAAAATAATAACTCGGAGATTCTTTCTTTGACCAGGAACAATTTGTTTGCTACACTTCTTGTGGCACAATACAAGAAACCTTAAAGGACTCTATGACTAAAGCAAATCTGTTAATATGGTATTTCAGAATGAGACACAGGCAAAGGTTATTAATTTGTTTAGCATTAATACTCAAAGGGCTCCATGTGCCTTGCAGGCATGTTCTACACCAGTCAATCCAGATCCCTTTGACCCTCTGGAAGAATTCTTCCCCACTGATCCCCCCCTCCGACCACACACACACATACCACCTCACCCACTATCCTTATTGAAACATTAATTTAATTTAATAGCAACACTAGATTGCAATATCTATAAACTGGGATGCAAAAAATATAAAACCGTTTTTGTATTTGTGGTGTTCTTGAATATTCAGCTAACTTGACAATGAAAACTGCAACTATTTAAGGAGTTCTGCTGTGATCCACTCCTCACATTGTTGCATTCAAATATTATTGAAAGATGCAATCAGAACACTTTCAGCAGTCATCCTTTCAGAGAATTAGGTTCTGTCTTGGGTTCATGAAGATAAACCAGGGAAACAGTCTAGGCAACTTTAACATATATGTCCAAGAGAGAAATAATCCATCTGTAGCAGATTTATAATCTCATATATAGTGTACTTTCTGTCATTTTACATCCTCTAGCACTCAAATAATTCAAAAGAGAATTTTTTAGTATTGATGTACCTTTTCTCTATTTGCCCATTATATTATACAAGAGAAACAATGAAGCAGCCAATATTATAATTCATAAGATATGTGCATATGAAAAAGAACCTGCTGCAGCTTTAACTAATATTTAATCAAATCTTATTTTCAAATATTGAATTTGTCCTCGATTCCTCCTGCTTTCTGTTTTTGATGCTTCAAGCTGTGTACTGCAAACACATTCTGAATTCACAACTCTCATAATATTCAAAATGTATTACCATGCTCTTCTTCCAAACAACTCTTTGAAGAGTCCATGTGGCTTGTGAGCCTTTGACAAATTTCTAACCTGTGGCTTCGGCACAGATGTAGCTCAGATTGTATTAGGGTCACCTACACTAGCTGAAGTACCCAAAATTTAAAAAAAAATTGAATGGACTCTTTTGATCTAATCAACTACGTGTAAATGCATCAGGGTGTTCTCAGCAGCTTAGTGAGTTATTGAGGTCAGTGCAATCCAGAGTAACTCAAATCTGTTTATAGGTACTGCAGGGATGCTTGACATCATGGGTCATTTCCTAGCAGGAGAAAAGAAAGCTCAGATTCCCAATGTCAGAGCACGCTTGAATATAGATCGTGTGGCCAAAGCAATCTGACTTCCATTTAAAGAGCTTTTACAGACTTTGACAGCTTCTCACTGCAAAGTTGAGTCAATAACAGAGCTGGGAATTTTGATGTGTTGCAGTTTAAGGTTAAAGATATATTTTGCTGCAAAACAATTGATCAACTAATTTCAGTTTGAAATAAATTGCAAAAAAAGTAATAAAATATGCTAGTTTCAATACTATTTTTTTTTAAGTTTAACTTTTTTCCATATCAATACAATAATGTGTGTACATTGATGGAGAATAAAATGTCTCTATATTTCTCTTAATTAATAATATTGTACATATTTATTCCTGGATGAATTAATAATAAAGTACTTCTGTACATCTGAATGAATAAAATGCCTTATATTACAGTTGAAATCCAATGGATCACATCATATTCTGACCACCTCTAAAATATATTAGCAAGGATCAAATGATCAGCCTAATTGATTGAGAAATAATTCTTAATTTATGATGATTGTTGACTGTTTCTAAGTACATTAAGCAAAATCAATAACATGGAGTATAAATAGTAACATAGATTATCAGACAATCTTTCTTGACACAAGGCATACCAGCATTACCAGCATATTGTGTGCTTTCTAATCATAAGGTCTTAAGTCATGTGATAGGAGCAGAATTCGGCCATTCAACCCACCAAGTCTACTCTGCCATTTAATCATGGCTGATCTATCACTCCCTCCTAACCCCATTCTCCTGCATTCTCCCCATGACCCCTGACCTCCGTACTAATCAAGAATGTATCTATCTCTGCCTTAAAAATATCCTTTGATAGTCCTCCTTGAGAAGGTGACTAGCTGCCTTCTTCTTGAATTGTAACATTCTGTATGGTGTTGCTCTCCTACAAGGAAACAACTCTACAAGGAAAGTGCTCCAAGGTTTGAGCATGCACTGACAAAGAAACAGAAATAGTGGGCGATGAACTTAATTTTTATCTTTCGAGAAAACAAAATTGATTGCTACCAAACATTTCCAGGGAAGACTTTTTTGACTCCTTCATTCTGAATCTCGGTGGTCTGATACCTGTGTTCAAAAACAAAAGCCTCAGATAAGACAGAGTTACAATTATAAAGGCTCCTTTTACATTCCAAAATATGTCATGGTCAATAAGGTTTGAAACAGTGTTATTGTTGGAATGTAGGATAAGTAGCAATAGATTTCTTGAAATTATATTTCCACAAACAGTAGTGATGGAAATGACTAAAATATTTGCTTTTGTTACACACATCAAGGGATAACTTTTGGCCAGGAGATTTCTCCTGGTCAACTTTGAAATGGTTCCTTTGTTTTCACCTTAGAGGGTTTAAAACTCCCGGTACATTTTATGTAGGCAAAAACGAGCCAGTAAAACAAAGCTACATTTATCAGCAATCATTTTTCCATCAAAATATCACTTTCTTTTTTGCTTTTGTGACGAATCAACTCCTATAAAAGGATAAAATCAACAAAAAATTTGAAAAAGACCTCGTTTTTATATATTTCAAGGTGCCAGTACACTGTGCCATCACAGAAATGCACTGATAATGTCTCATGTGGAAGTTAGGTCCTCTTTTACTCTCATAACGGTATCAGTTTCAGTTTAGCTTATTGTCACATGTACCAAGGTACAGTGAAAAGCTTTTGATTCTAAAGGGCCTGTTCCACCCAATTAGGCAACTTTTTAGACGAGTGCAGGAGACTATGTGCTTGCCACATGATCGCCACATGGTCGCCACATGTTCGCTCGTGGTCTCTGGTGAGTCTCCTTCATGGTCGCGAGGCATTCCCTCATTCTGGGAACTAGTCGCGGCCTCAGAATGGTCGCCGCAAATTTTTCAACATGTTGAAACATTTAGTTGCCATGGAGTCAATTGATAATCCTGTAATCGCAGGTACAGTTGTAGTGGGGTTGCCATGTAGTTATGGGTAGTCAAAATACTAGTGGGTAGTTTTTGTTAATCGCCTTTGCTGACCGGGCATTTTCATTGGCTCATTGGGGAAAAAAAACATAGGCACGAGTTTTCAGAACCAAGGAGAACCACCAAACATCACAGCTGTGTATCTCTGGCTTATTAAAAGTTGTCGGGCTTCTTTAAAGTGTCTTCTCAACCCCCCCCCCCCCCCCCCCCACTTTTCCCCCCCCATTCCCCCCCCCCTTCACCCCCATCCCCCCCCTTCCCTCCCCCCACCCTTCTCCCCCTTCTTCCCCCCCACTTCTCCCAACCACCCCCCCCTTCTCCTCCCCCCCCTTCTCTCAATCCCCTTCTCCTCCCCCCCGTCCCCCCCCCTTCTCCCCCTCCCCCCACTTCTCCTCCCTTCCCCTTCTCCTCCCTCCCCTTCTCTCCCCCCCTTCTCCTCTCCTCTCCCCCCCCTCCCCCCTCCCCCCTCCCCCCCCTTCTCCCCCCCTCCTCCCCCCCTTCCTCCCCCCCTTCTTCTCCCCCCCTTCCTTCTTCTCCCCCCTTTTTCCCCCCCTCTTCTCCCCCCTCTTACCTCCTACCCTTCTTCTGGCCCCCCCCCTTCTCCCCCCCTTCTCCCTCCCCCCGCTTCTCCCCCCCACTTCTCCCCCCACTTCTCCCCCCCCTTCTCTCCCCGTGGTCTCCCCCCCTGTATCTCCTCCCCCCTTCTCCTCCCTCCCCCTTCTCCTCCAGCCCCCCTCCTCCCTCCCCCCCCCTTCTCCTCCCTCCCCCTTCTCCCCCCCCCCCCCCTTCTCCCCCCCACTTCTCCCCCTACAGTGTATAGATACATAATAAGGGAATAACATTTAGTGCAAGGTTAAGTCAGCAAAGTCCAATCAAGGATAGTCCGAGGGTCACCAATGAGGTAGATAGTATTTCAGCACAACTCTCTGGTTATGGTTGGATAATTCAGTTGCCTGATAATTGCTGGGAAGAAACTGTCCTTGAATCTGGAGGTGCATTTTCACACTTCTATATCTTTTGCCTGGTGGGATGGGGGGATGGGGAGAACAGGGAGTGGCCAAGGTGCAACTCGTCCTTAATCGAATGCTGCTGTAATGGAATATTATCCTAGATTGTTATACCCAAACCGCCAGAGTGGAACTTGGTCAAAATTGTAGAGGAGAGACTGTTGGCATCTGAACCACAGTTAACATTTTTGATTGTCTCATTTGCTAATATTCCTTCAATTACTATTATCCATGTATCCCTCTGCCTACACAATGGCTTGCAGCAACACGCCATTCAAAGACTTCAATATTGATTGGAGGAATAGCATTCTCAAATGGTACTTGTTAAGGCACTTGCAAAGTTTTACATCTGTAAACGCATGAGTCTATTGAACGTCTAAAGCCTTTCAGCCACACATGTTGTGCCAATACAGTTGACATTCATCTTCTTTAGCAGTGCTCAGTCAGTAGGGATTGTAATTTGCCTATTCAACAGCAAAAATACGGTGTTGCGATGTTGAAAATCGCATTAGTAAGGAGTTAAGCAATTTTTCTCGTATTTCTGAACGTCGCAATTGCTACCATCTTATACAGTTTTTTCGTGCCAAAGACATTTGCCACCATTTGATAGAATGGTAGTGGGGAAACTGCTAGAGTCAGTTATTAAAGATGGGGATAGCAGCACATTTGGAAAGTGGTGAAATCATTGGACAAAGTCAGCATGGATTTACGAAAGGTAAATCATGTCTGACGAATCTTATAGAATTTTTCGAGGATGTAACTAGTAGCGTGGATAGGGGGAGAACCAGTGGATGTGGTGTATCTGGACTTCCAGAAGGCTTTTGACAAGGTCTCACATAAGAGATTAGTGTACAAACTTAAAGCACAAGGCATTGGGGGTTCAGTATTGATGTGGATAGAGAACTGGCTGGCAAACAGGAAGCAAAGAGTAGGAGTAAACGGGTCCTTTTCACAATTGCAGGCAGTGACTAGTGGGGTACCTCAAGGTTCAGTGCTGGGACCCCAGCTATTTACAATATATGTTAATGATCTGGATGAGGGAATTGAAGGCAATATCTCCAAGTTTGCAGATGACACTAAGCTGGGGGGCAGTGTTAGCTGTGAGGAGGATGCTAGGAGACTGCAAGGCGACTTGGATAGGCTGGATGAGTGGGCAAATGTTTGGCAGATGCAGTATAATGTGGATAAATGTGAGGTTATCCATTTTGGTGGCAAAAACGGGAAAGCAGACTATTATCTAAATGGTGGCCGATTGGGAAAGGGGGAGATGCAGCGAGACCTGGGTGTCATGGTACACCAGTCATTGAAGGTAGGCATGTAGGTGCAGCAGGCAGTAAAGAAAGCGAATGGTATGTTAGCTTTCATTGCAAAAGGATTTGAGTATAGGAGCAGGGAGGTTCTACTGCAGTTGTACAGGGTCTTGGTGAGACCACACCTGGAGTATTGCGTACAGTTTTGGTCTCTAAATCTGAGGAAGGACATTATTGCCATAGAGGGAGTGCAGAGACGGTTCACCAGACTGATTCCTGGGATGTCAGGACTGTCTTATGAAGAAAGACTGGATAGACTTGGTTTATACTCTCTAGAATTTAGGAGATTGAGAGGGGATCTTATAGAAACTTACAAAATTCTTAAGGGGTTGGGCAGGCTAGATGCAGGAAGATTGTTCCCGATGTTAGGGAAGTCCAGGACAAGGGGGCACAGCTTACGGATAAGGGGGAAATCCTTTAAAACCGAGATGAGAAGAACTTTTTTTCACACAGAGAGTGGTGAATCTCTGGAACTCTCTGCCACAGAGGGTATTGAGGCCAGTTCATTGGCTATATTTAAGAGGGAGTTAGATGTGGCCCTTGTGGCTAAGGGGATCAGGGGGTATGGAGAGAAGGCAGGTACGGGATACTGAGTTGGATGATCAGTCATGGTCATATTGAATGGCGGTGCAGGCTCGAAGGGCCGAATGGCCTACTCCTGCATCTAATTTCTATGTTTCTATGTTTCTATGTAACCTGGCTATAATCTTGGATGATCTTTGTGGCCTTCTTGAACAGAGAATACCTTTCAACTGGCTGATATAATTCACCAGACTCGGGAGCTGCTGCTCATTAAACCTGGGAACATGCTCGTTGCCATTTCAGCATGTTCCAGCAAAGGCGGGGTGCTGGTGATCTGCCTTTAAAGACTGTGGCTACGTGTTGCCAGCTGTGTGAATCTTAACTTTACATTAACATCCATTATTTCTGAAAGAAATAATTTCTGGAAGATTAATGAACTACACATTTTTAATGGTGCTATAAAAGGTTGTTGGCTCTTTAGATCTGCTTAACAGATTTTTAGGCTTTGGTGTTATTTTGGCTGCCTAACATGAGCTTTGTTAGTTAGTTACATATATTGAAATATGTGTAACTGTAACACACAGGTAGGCCGATGGAATATCTTCTATCTTGAACCAGCAGCTGAGACAAATTTCTACCTGCAGTGATTTATCTAAATGATTAATTAATTTGCCTGCCGGCTAAAGATGACTTTTCCAAAGCAAGATACTAAGATACATCTTGAATTATGAGTGATATTGAATCAACGGACCTTAATAATGAAATATGCAGGACTGAGTAACTCATCATTTTAATAGGGCTGAGAACCATTTCATAAAATATAGTCTGACAATAAATGAATACAAATACATTCTTCTGGTGACCCACAAATAACATTCTATGAGTTCAATCTAGAAAAAATACAATGGCTTTCAACATTAATAGATAGATGAGAAGGTTAGCTCACTTCTATCTTGATGAGTGTAATAAATGCTTTAAAATATCCTGCATTTAATTAAAAAATATTTATAAAGAACCGGTTTCAAGACACTGGTAATTAGAATGTTAATGCACTTCCTTCACAACTACAGCTGCACATTTTCTGAACAAATCACTGATATGTATTGAAAACCAGGTTCTTCAAATATTTTATCGCAATCTTTTTTTTCACATTAAACTCCTTACAATTTAACTGTTGTGACTTCATTTCTTCTGTTTGCTAGCTCCATGTCAATTTGGAGCTTTCAGAATGAATTAGTTGTTTTTTGAATTTAGAATTGGTAAGTAACGAGATTATTATTAATGTGCCGTAAATGCTGAATGGGTTAAACAGTGCAGGCTTGCTATATTGTACCTCCTTGGTTAATGTTGTTAATTCCCTGTGGAAAATCTAGTTGCTGCTTCTATTCTATACATGATACAAATCTAGGTATAATGCCAGTGGTTTGGTACAGTGTGTGCATATCAGATGTCATCTGACTAGAAGACTTACAGATGCCATATTTCTGAATCTGACCAAAAGGTGTTATGATTTTTGTTTCAACAAATGTTTTGCTATTGCAACCTTATATGTTGTCACATATAATAACTACAACTGTGCAATCCAAACCTGAGGTAAATTCACTCTGTAACCAATTTCTATTTCCAGGTTCCAGATTCAATCTCAGCCAGCACTGGGAAAACAAATGACACCTGCACAGTTAACATGCAGCTCACTTTCCTCGGTCATTCTGTTCCATATTCATGCATACATACATTACAATGAATATAGAACCATGTCTTGGAAGATACAATAATCCAACCAAGATGAGAATTCTGTCTCCTCTTTCAAAACAAAGTTAACCAGCATTATTTTTCTGAAATAAAAGTTATCCCTATCAAATTCTTAATGCTGCAAACACACATTCTGTTACAAACCGGGGCATGGAAATTCACCTAAAGCTGCCTCAAAAATCAAGATGTGAAATTCATGAATGCCAGCCCCAAAACACTACAAGCAGCATTGTTCATTTAACTTGACCCTGTTTTGTGAATATGTGGCATTGGGTTTAAATTTTACACATCCGTTCCATCTTTATCACATCTCTGACTTTGTTACACTGCAACCACAATTTTCAACAACTGGAGAGCATTAGCAAGAAATTAGTACATTGTGTAATAATGAGAGGGTGTGACAAAATGTCATTGGGTAAAGGATAAGGAGGAGACAGAAGAACCTTCACAGGCTTCTGAAGAATAGTTCAGGATGCAGACTTCTCATGCAAAAGATTAGGGGTTTTGCCATGGAGGTGCCTGCAAGGGGAAGATAATTCTCTATGAATGCCTGGACAGGGTCTCATGCATTAAACCATAACACTCTTCCAATTGCCAAAGCAAAAGTCACACAACTTCCTCACTCTGTCAGCAGAGCTATTCTTGTCTTCTGTAATATATCAATGTCATGTATGGAATATCTTTGCAGTAAAAACCTGAAAGAATCCCGAGGCAAGGTTTCTGAAACCGAAGGTGAAGTCTGGCTTTGACTTTGAGAGCAGTGTTGAGACTTGTGTATGTTTGCTGCCAGAAAAAGTTTTACCTTGACAACAGTCGATGTTACCACAGAGTAAGGTGGCTTCCGCAGGAGAATTTTGAGTTGAAAACGTGTTCCTGAATGGGGGAAGGTGAGGTTTACTGCTTTATTAAAAGGATGAAGTACATGTGGATTTCCCTAAGGGGAATGTTTCCTTAAAAGTTTTGTCTAGGTTAAAGAGTGGAGTTGAGCAAATTAGGAAAGAGTGATATCACATATAATGGCATTGGCTATCACAGGAAGAAATTAGTAAGTGATGTGAAGAAGAATATTCGTAGAATTATGGTTAAAGAAAAAATAGAACTTCTGAATGCTGCAGTTGGATTTTCAAATGTGTCCCTCATAAACTTGTTGAAGTTGCTCAGCAGTGAAAAACTAAAGAAAATTCAAGATACACGGGTGAACAAAACCTGTATGTTCTGTATTTAAGTTAAAGAAAAGGGACTTTACAGATATGGGGGGGGGGGGGGGGGAGGAACTACAGATAAGATATGTAGATCAGCAAGACCAAGTTATATAACCTATTGTATTATGTTATGAATAAACAGCTCACGAGAGATTGCATTGTAGTACTAAATAACCAAGGAAATATATGTGTGCCAATTACTGAGATACAATTAAAGAATTCTGGTCTATATCTCAATACATAGAGTGCAAGAGCCATTTATGTTTATTGTTAGCATATCATATTATTTTGCTTAGATATATATTGCAGTATTATTTTGGACACTTGGGGACAGTCATTAGATGCACAGGGTGGTGTTTCTGTAATGGCATAAGGGGACAGGAAGGGGCAGGCACAGGAAAAGAGCGCATACAGTTTTCAGTAGACCTGGACAGAGCAACCAGCTACAACTTGCATGCTACAACCTGCTGAAACCTGGTACATTCATTTCTTTGTTTGCATTACGACCTCAATAAACAACCAACTAAACTGGAAATAATCACTGGAAGATCTGTTCTTTTGGGTCTGCGTAAGATCACTCCTATTGTACCTGTGTATTAATGGCAACTGGAAAAGGGGACATGGGAAAAGTTAAAAATTTGCCATTACACAGAGGAATGACAATGTCAATACAGTCTTTCCTTTTATCAAAATACTCAAGTAACTTGAAAAAGTGTTGGTCAACAGCAAACAATCATAACTGCTGTCCCAATATTGGGAAATGAAACCCAATAAGTTATTTTCCTAGGTACACAAAAATGCTGTAGAAACTCAGAGGGTGCAGCAGCATCTATGGAGCGAAGGAAATAGGCAAAGTTTTGGGCCAACACCCTTCTTCAGACTGATGGTGGGTAGGGGGGGGGGGGGGGGGGGGAGAAGAAAGGAAAAAGGAGGAGGAGGAGCCTGAGGGCTGAGGGAGGGGAGGAGACAGCAAGGGCTAACAAAATTGGGAGAATTCAATGTTCATGCCCCCAGGATGTAGACTCCCCAAGCGGAATATGAAGTGCTGGTCCTAAAATTTCCGGTGTTGCTCGCTCTGGCCATGGAGGAGACCCAGGACAGGTGATAGACTTCTGACCGACATCCACTATAAACCTACTGATTCCCATGGCTATGTGGACTACACTTCTTCCCACCCTGCTTCCTGTAAGGACTCCATCCCCTACTCCCAATTCCTCCGCTATGCCGCATCTGCTCCCAGAATGAGCAACAATTTTATTGTAATCTGAGGGTAACTTTTCACACAAAGGAGGATAGGTGTATGGGACAAGCTGCTGGAGGAGGTTGTCGATACAGGGACTATTGCAACATTTAAGAAGCCATTACGTGGACAGGTACATGGATGGGCCAAATGTAGGGTGGTGGGGCAAGTGTAGATGGGACGTTGGTCGGTGTTGGCAAGTTGGGCCGAAGGGGCTGTTTCCACACGGTATGGTTCTATGCCTAAGACTATTTACTTTCTTAGAACAGCAGCTGAGATATAACACAGCAGGGAGGCACTTGGCATGTGGATTGTATAAATATGCTTGATGAGCATACCCATACAGACAATCGTGATTGCTAAAGGTACACATGTTAAAAGTACAATTGTGTAGCTGGTACCACTGCTTCCCCACAGTTCCTTCAACCCAGGCTCCATTCTGAGCTGTGAGTCTATGTTAAGATTGTACATTTCCCCTTTGATCATACAGTTTGTACCAGTCGATCCAGTTTTCTCCCACATCACAAACATATGCCAGTTGATAGATCAATTGGCTATTGAAAATTACCCTGAGAGAAGCGAGTGGCAAAAGAATAAGAAGGGAGTTGTTAGGCATCTAAAGCAGAATAAGATTTGGTGAATTATATCAGAGCATGGGGTTGCTCCAAGACTCATGGTTTCAATTGTCCAATCATCCTCCTTCTATGTGATATTGCAATATCACAAATAAGGATATATTTGCTAAATATTGGGACAAAGCAATGTGACGTAAATATGGGTATTCAGGGTGAATGGCCAAATGCACAAGGAATATATTTGCCTTCATCAAGACAAATTAGACAAAAAGTTGTAATAATTGGATTTCAATTGAATCCTTGAGAGACATATTGAAGTTCCAAGCCAGGACAAATTAATGAGATCAGGATCAGGATGTACTATTGATAGGTGTTAAGTCTAACAGGAGGCTGATAAAAGCCATTGGTATCGGGAAGTGATGGACGAAAGGTCCAGGCATTCATCTATCGCTCAGTTTCTGGATGTTTTAGAGTCATCTCCCTCCCTGAAGATGGGTGGTTTGTCATCTTATTAAGGGGTAGATAAAGTGATGCTCAACACTTCTTGGACAGCAGAAATTTCAGCGGAGTGACTGGTTCTTTCTCTAGGCCAGCAGGTGTTGACGTAGAAGGAGAGAGAGGAAGGAAGGGGGCAGGAATATGAAAGTGAAGAGAAATGGGGTTGTCATTCTTTTGAGGGCTGTGTGGCTGGCATGACCTTTATAAAGAACATTGTTATGGGTAGCTCTGATGTCTTTTTTTAAACTTCTTTCAATTTCAAACTAAAAGTCACAACATTTTCTTTATCCCTTTTGATGAAACGTTACACTCCAGAGACAAATGTATTAAAGCAGTAAATCTGTGAACGCTTTTAGTTCTTTCATGACTTCTGCCATCTTCCCAATCATGCAGATGGGAATTTTAACCTCTTCCCCATCTTCGACTATTGGTCAGGCTCACTGGA
Organism: Leucoraja erinaceus; assembly: GCF_028641065.1. Taxonomy (NCBI): domain Eukaryota; kingdom Metazoa; phylum Chordata; class Chondrichthyes; order Rajiformes; family Rajidae; genus Leucoraja; species Leucoraja erinaceus. The sequence goes on along the minus strand of NC_073388.1, from coordinate 30,162,547 downwards.
TATTAATTCTTCACAATCTTCCTTTGTTAATTCTTCTTTCCTATCAAGTAATTCTGCACCCTTTGCTTCCACTATGTCGCAACAGTCTTCTCCTCCAACTACTAGAATACGATTTTGAGTAGGAGAGATTTCTGTCATTGACAAAAATCCCATGACATAATTCACGGTACACAGCCATACCTTCCACAGCAAGGATTGAACTTGGCTGATGCCAATTTGTCTTGAGATTCTTTCATGCTAATTATTCAGTTGGCAATGTTACGATTTTTCCAGTAATTTCATTCATCAAGGACAGCATCAACACCCAGGACTTGATGAATGCATTCACAAGTACATTTTGTAGAATCCGCCTTAAAATGCTGGGATCACAACCTAGTCTGGAGACTCGATGAGAGCAGTGGTTTTGGAATGTATGAAAACCACATGAACATTGGAATGTTATCCAAAATTAGCTTCACTTTGAACTATTGCTTTATCTTACAAACTCAATTATGAAGCAGTTCAGAAACCAGTCCAAAAATATAACTACTCAGGCTCCTCTTTGTTACATGAAAAGGACAAGCAACAGGTTCATGTTTTTTCGCTTAATGTACGAGGGTTCTCAAAACATCCACCATGTGACTTGTGAATCAGGCAATCCTTAGCAGCCTTGAGGTCAGAGATCTATTTTCTCTTCTAAGTAAGTTTCCAATACACTTTTTGGTAGCCCTTGTCAGCTTCATGGTTTGCTGATGCTGGCTCTTCTCAGAAGCAACAAAACCACACATCCTGTGCTGGCATTAAATATCCCTTTGCTTATGCTGTCCACACATCACCCATCCTCTCATTGAACATATTGTACAGTTCCAGTGCCTTGATGGAAGGTCAACAAGATAATATTTTTACTGATTTATATCCTGCATCCACAACTTTCCATTACCAACATCGTTTTGGCTTTTCCCACATGCACAACCTTGCAATTCACAGAGGTCTACATGTGTGAATTGTGTTTGCCGTAGACCTCATTTAAATGAATGGGTTACTTATTCACAACCTCCGATTGCAGGACCACAAGCCATTGATTTAAGAATTCCACTTTTTGGATTAATGGCATCACACTTTTTGACTTTCCAGTACTACAAGACTTTGTGGAAATGGGTTTATTAATGTTTTGACATTCTTAATGGCAAATTAGCTCTTTAGAATATTAAACCTGATGTGAAGGACAACACATAGGCATACACTTATGCACAGAATAGATCTGTGCATGTTCCCTCTCTGGAGGTTCTTAAAATCTTTTATGTGTGATTCAAGGCGAGTGAAACAATTTAATTTGGCCCTGAGGCCGACCACTTGAATTTGTGGCTTTGTGGATAACCAATGGATAATGAGGGACTGAATGTAGAAAATGTATTACTCTCTCTTAGGGATGTATAAAGTGAAGAGACATAGAATCATACATCATGTAATCTGGACCTTCAGCCCAATTTGCCAATGCTGACCAAGATGCCCGTCTGCACTTGTCCCACCTGCCCGTGTTTGGCCAATATCCCCCTAAACCTTTCCTATCCATGTACCTGTCCAAATGTCTTTTAAATTTTGTAATAGTACCTGCCTCAACTACATTATCTGGCACTTCATTCCATATACCCACCATCATTTGTGTATAAAAGTTTCCCCACAGGTCCCTATTAAATCTTTCTCATCTCACTTTAAACCTATGTCCCCTGCTTCTTGATTCAATATGCTGGGGAAAGGATTCTGTGCATTTCCCCGATCATTACACCCTATACACCTCTTTAACATCACCCCTCATCCTCTTATGCTCCAAGGAATAAAGTACCAGCCTGACCAACCTCTCTCTATAGGACATTGACGATTGCATTGGTGCTACCTCTTGCACCCACATACAACTGACTGACTTCATCCGCTTCACCACTAACTTCCATCCGGCACTCAAATACACCTGGACCATTTCCAACACTTCCCTACCATTTCTTGACCTCACTATCTCCATTGCAGGTGATAGACTTCTGACCGACATCCACTATAAACCCAATGACTCCCACGGCTATATAGACCACACTTTTCCCCACCCTGCTTCCTGTAAGGACTCCATCCCCCACTCTCAATTCTTCTGTCTACGCCGCATCTGCTCCCAGGATGAGGTGTTCCACACCAGAAATGTCCTCATTCTTCAGGGAACGGGGGTTCCCCTCCCCCACTATAGATGAGACTCTCACCAGGGTCTCTTCAATACCCTGTAACACTGCTCTCTCTCCCCATCCCCCCACTCGTAAGAAGGGCAGTCCCCCTAGACGGCAACTTTCACCCCACTATCCATCACATACAACAAATAGTCCTCCATCATTTTCAGCAGCACCTCATATTCCGCTTGGGCAGTTTGCACCCTAGCATCATAAACATTGACTTCTCCAATTTCCGGTAGCCTTTGCTGTCTCCTCCCCCTTCTCAGCTCTTCCTCAGCCCTCTGGCTCCTCCTCTTCCTTTCTCCTTTCTTTTGTGCCCACATTTGCAATTAAGTTGTGCGATTTTCTTTGTCTGGGTGTATTATTTGCTGTATTTAATTAAGAAATTAAGTACTCAATGGAGAAAATTGTAAATAATGTTCTGGACTATGGGTGTTGTGGGCAGAAGGGACTGGTTTCCAGAGGGCTAGTATGGACATTGTGGGCCGAATGGATTCTTGGGCTAGCAGCTCAGTCTCTCAGGCCTGGTGGACTGGCAGCTCAGTCACTCGGGCCTGGTGGGTTGGCAGCTCAGTCAGTTGGGCCTGGTGGGCTGGCAGCTCAGTCACTCAGGCCTGGTAGGCTGGCAGCTCAGTCACTGTAGGCTGGCAGCATAGTCACTCAGGCCTGGTAGGCTGGCAGCTCAGGCCTGGTGGGCTGGCAGCTCAATCACTCAAATCTGGTGGGCTGGCATCTGGTGGGCTGGCAGCTCAATCATTCAAGTCTGGGGGGCTGGCAGCTCAGGCCTGTTGGGCTGGCAGCTCAATCACTCAGGCCTGATGGGATGGCAGCTCAGTCACTCAGGACTAGTGGGCTGGCAGATCAGTTACTCAGGCCTGGTGGGCTGGTAGCTCAGTCACTCATGGCTGGTGGGCTGACCCCTCAGTCACTCACAGCTGATGGGCTGGCAGTTGGCTCACTCACGGCTGGTGGGCTGGCAGTTGATTCACTCACGGTTGGTCAGCTGGCAGTTGTCTCACTCACGGCTGGTGGGCTCACACAAACACACACCCTTCATCACACACATACCCTCCATCACACACATACGCTCCATCTCACACACACACTCACATACACACCCTCCATCACACCCACACACAGCCTCCATCTCACACACACACCCACCATCTCTCACACACACTCACACCATCCATCACGCACTCTCACAAACAACATATGTATATGACACTAACACTCTCTTGAATCTACTCATGCGGTTGAGTGCGGCCCCTCCCCTGAGCGGGACTTCTGCAATGAGCAGGACTTCTGGAATGAGTGCGACATTCAGTTCAAGCAGCACAGTGCAGACCAACCCTTCAATTCAGTTCATGCACAGTGCAGACACACAATTCAGTTTACTCACGGTGTAGACACACCGTTCTGGCCGCAACTCTAACTCACCGTCTTCCGAGGTGACTGACTCATGTCCAGCCTCCGGGGCTTTATTCGCCCGGACCCTTGGAAGGGACGTTACCTTAATCTTGGTGACTGACATGCAAGAAGACCAATCTGCTGATCTCACAATTTTTTGAACACTCATATTTTTTTAATTATTTCACCGATCGGAAAAAACCTTGGGACGGTTGGAGGAGAGGAGGACGGTGAGTAAGATGGTGAAAAAATCATAGCAAGATAGGATAGCCTTTTTTCTAAAATTCATTTACAACGTAAACAGGAAGTGGTCAAGCTGAGACTTTTAGTAATAGTATAGATATTATGATACTTACAGCAACTGTTATATCTTTGTGAACAAACAAATCACTCCATTTCATAAACCTTTTGATCAACTGTGATCCTTAGAGAAGGTAAATCCTATCATGCAGTACCACCGCAGGACAATTCCACAGCCTGTCCTCCTTCCATCTGAGGTGTTCAGATTCTACCGTCATTACTGGCTGTGACTTTCTATTGGGATTTGCACACCTACACAATGTGCCTACATTGTGCTATGTGGAATAAAGGAATTTTCAGAGCTACCAACCTTTATTCGATCCGCACTAACAGCACAGCTCCGAGTAATTACAAACCACAGAGGTGTGGCAGGGTGGGAAGGGCAAGTGGAGGGGGGGGGGAGGGGAGAAAGGGGGGAGCGGTGCTCCAGGTGCGGCTAAAATGATGTGGATTACGACCTTCCCTATTCCCCGGGCTACTTAATCGTTTGCGATCAGTCTGGAAGGGATGAGCGCAAGGCTACCATTTCAAAGGGAGGCTAGGGACAACTGTCTTATTTGTTATATTGAAACATGGCTCACCCCTGACTCTCCACACCCTGCCATACAATCAAATGGCTTCTCCATTTAGCCAACTGTACAGAACCCTTTTGCAAGGCGAAATATGGAAATATTTGCTTTTTGGTCAATACTTCATGGTGCACTGATGTAATGGCTTTAACTCCTTTCTGCTCCCAGACCTGCAATATCTGTCTATAAAGTGCTCTCCCTTTCATCAACCAAGCATATACACCTGTACCATCTTGTCAGTGATCCACATGACATCCCATTGGACTCAGTCATCAACTCTCATGAAAGAGCAAATCCTGTTTCCATGTTATCATCGCTGGTGACTTCAATCACACTAACTTCAGGAATGTACTCTCAAATACCATCTGGATATATTCTGGCCCTGGTAACACTATTGATCACTGCCATACCACCATCAAGTACCCAATGGCTCCATCCTTCACCCAAATTTCAGCTAGCCTAATCCTCTATTGGTGTTGTTCCTGTGTGTTACAGATGGAGGTTGAAGCATGAGGCCAAAAAAGGAGAAATACAGCAGTGGTTGAGGAAGCAGAGGGTCAATTTCACAACTGCCTTGAGTCAGTGGATTGAAACATATCAAGACTACTTTCAACACCGATCGAAAGGAGTCCACACCTGCAACAGTGGACACAGTAGATGAGGTAGGAGGAGGTGCGAGTGAACTTCTGCCTCACTTGAAAAGACTGTTGGGGTGCTTAGACGGAGTCGAACGGGGAGGTATAGGGACAGTTGTAGTGGAAAGTACCTGGGGAGGGGGTGGTTTTGGGTGGGAAGGGATAAGTTCTCTACAGAAAGTGTAAAGGGATGGAGATTGGAAGATGTGGCTAGTGGTGGGATCCCATTGGAGGTGACAAAAATGTCGTAGAATTATGTGCTGTATGCGACGGCTGATGGGGTGAAAGGTGAGGTCTATTGGGGACTGTCCCTGGTGTGACTGGGGGGAGGGGGAGCAAGAGTGGAGCTGCAGGATATCGAGGCGACCCGTGTGAGGGCCTCAACCATGATGAAGAGGGAATCCTCATTCCCTAAAGAATGAGAACATCTCGGATGACCTGATTTGGAACACCTCATCTTAGGCACATATGCGGTGTAGATGGAGTTTGGAGTAGGAGATAGAGACTTTGCAGGAGGCAGGATGGGAAGAAGTGTAGTCTAGATAGTTGTGAAAGTCAGTAGGTTTGTAATACATATCAGTCGATGGTTTATCTCCTGTGATCGAGACAGTGAGATCAAGAAAAGGAGGGGAGATTTTGGTCCAAGTGAATTTGAGTGCAGGATGGAAATTAAGGGTGATATTAATGAAGTCCGTGAGTTCTGTATGGGTGCAGGAGGCAACACTGATACAGTCGTCAATGTAGGAGAGATAGAGTTCGGTGATAGGGCCAGTGTACACCTGGAACAGAGATTGTTCGATGTACCCTACAAAGAGGCAGGCATAGTTGGGGCCTTGAATTTGGAAGAATTGGGAGATGTCGTAGGAGTTGAACAACTTTGACTCCTCCTCTTCTTCCAAATCCAAGGCATAGCCTTGGGCATTCGTATGGGCCACAGCTATTCCTCCATTTCCTCCCACATTGCAAAGACTTACAGGTTTGTATGTTAATTGTCTTTTGTCAGTTGTCCCTAATGTGTAGGTATAAGTGTTCCAGTGGACTAATGTATGGGTACAATTATGACACAGACATGGTTCATTCCCTAAAGAATGAGAACATCACGGATGACCTGATTTGGAACACCTCATCTTAGGCACATATGCGGTGTAGATGGAGTTTGGAGTAGGAGATAGAGACTTTGCAGGAGGCAGGATGGGAAGAAGTGTAGTCTAGATAGTTGTGAAAGTCAGTAGGTTTGTAATACATATCAGTCGATGGTTTATCTCCTGTGATCGAGACAGTGAGATCAAGAAAAGGAGGGGAGATTTTGGTCCAAGTGAATTTGAGTGCAGGATGGAAATTAAGGGTGATATTAATGAAGTCCGTGAGTTCTGTATGGGTGCAGGAGGCAACACTGATACAGTCGTCAATGTAGGAGAGATAGAGTTCGGTGATAGGGCCAGTGTACACCTGGAACAGAGATTGTTCGATGTACCCTACAAAGAGGCAGGCATAGTTGGGGCCTTGAATTTGGAAGAATTGGGAGATGTCGTAGGAGTTGAACAACTTTGACTCCTCCTCTTCTTCCAAATCCAAGGCATAGCCTTGGGCATTCGTATGGGCCACAGCTATTCCTCCATTTCCTCCCACATTGCAAAGACTTACAGGTTTGTATGTTAATTGTCTTTTGTCAGTTGTCCCTAATGTGTAGGATAGAACTAATGTATGGGTAATTATTGACACAGACATGGTGGGCCAAAGGGCCCTAAATTTCCAATGCAGCTACAACATTCTTCTGGAATGAAATGGGCACAACCTTGTCGATAGAAATATTGAAGGGCACAGCTTCCTGAGCAAAGTATTTGCTGAATCTATTTCTCTTTCAAGTGGAAAAATAATATCCAGGTGCAGAGTGACCTTTTAATTGCAATGATACAGAAACAAGTATGTAATTTTGTGCAATATGCATCAGTCTGTACTTGGAAACAACTGAAAAGAAAGATTAACAAGCATACTGTATCTTCAAGATGAAAATAGTGTTAATAAATTTTCTGCTGACAAAGTCTCCGGAAGACACTTACTATACAGTTCCTGCTTACTGGGGTGAAATATATGTGCAAATGGTTTACTATTGAGCACAGTCTGTATAATGAATTCTATTTGTTCTATTAATAATGTCTTGCAAAACACTACCACATTGCAATGATCCATTGATGTTGTGACCTCATTAAAATATCTTATGCAGTGCAGTGTAAAAATTAACTGTGGTGTATATCATCAAAAGTAGTCTTAAATGTATCACAAGCCTTTGAAGGGGAATTATAAAAATATATGTTTTAATGATGATAGCACATAGTATACCAGCAAATCTTGAGGAAATGTTTAAAATTTATTGGTAGGAAAGGAGAATTTCACAACGGTGACGATTAATGTTCCCTGACCTAATATTCTACCTAAAGATTCAGTTAATATCAGCCTTTCAGAGATAGCTGGAATACACACTCTGATAACCATTGCAAGTTCCCAAGCATTTGTGATATAAACTGTGTGGAAAAAATGATTATGAAACCTGTATGGCTGTTATAAAAAGCAAATTGCTTTCTCCAGCCACTGAATCAAAAGAGTTAAAGAGATAATATACCTTCCCTTTTCTAACAATATTATTTCAGAATTAATGAAGAACTAATTTATACCACTGGTTTTATTTTTTAGCTGCAACAGCTTCTATGAGACTAATCCTCAGAAAAATAATGGACCAAGTGTAAAGCTGCAAATAAATACTCCATCCCATAGTCAAAGATAGAGAATTCCATTTGTATAGTTATTATTTATTATAGGTTTTGGTATCATTACAAAGTCAAATAAAAGTAACTTTTTTTAATTGAAATAAAAACAGAAAATGGTGGAAAGAACCAACCAGAAAAGTTAGTGGTGTTTCTAGCATTTACTCTTTTTAATTTGTGGTTCCAGCATCTTCAGATTTTTAATTTTCATGTATTTTTATATTCTCCCAAATTCCATAATAGTGTGTAAATCTATCTCTCTACTAACCATACTGCATATTTTTTAGATTCCCCAGCACCAGATAAAACACAGCAACAATAATTTTCAAGAGATATTCAAAAGCCAAGAAATATGGGTGGAAAGTACATTAATTAAACAGCTCCTACCTGAGATACATTGACAGTGGCCCCTTTAAGTAAAGCTGAACCATAATGCCTCATGTCTCGCCAGATTTACAAAGAATTACACAGGATATTCAGGGTACAGGCCATGCACTCAGATTGATCTTATCCCCTCTATTTTAGCCCTTCGCATCATTTCACTCAGTCCTCCTATTCCCTGTGTACTTCGCCAGTTTTGTTTGAAAAATATCATTACAATCCTCCCTGCGGTAATAAGCAATGTATTCTAATGTCACTCAGAACAAAATAAAATCTCTTTATCCGCTCAGAAAGCAAAACCTGCAAATGCTGGAAATTCAGTTTCAAAGCAGCAAATACTGAAATACTCCACTGGTTAGGCATCACATGGGGACTGAAACACAGTTAATGTTTCAGCTTGACGACCTTTTCATCAGATCTTCCTGAAATGTTAAATGTGTTGCCTATCCAAAGATGATGCCAAATCCGTTGACTATCTACTGTATCTGCTGCTTTTCTCTCTGTTTACCCTGCTGGATGTACTGTATTAATATCAGTCTTATAGCCCTGTCCCACGGTGCAAGTTCATTCCAAGAGCTCTCCCGAGTTAAAAAAAAATCAAACGCGTGGTAAGCACGGAGAATGAACGTAGCGGGTATGTCGGAGCTCGGGGACATCTCTTAGCGCTAACGGCAGGTACTCGTGAAGACTCGCTAATGGCAGGTAAGTACGGGAAGACTCGTGAAGATTTTTTAACATAATGAAAATTGTCCACGAGAGCCCCGAGTACCGACGAGTGGTCATTACCATAAACCGCCGAGTTCGAATCAGGGCAAACTTGGGAGAACTCTTGGAATAAACTCGTACCATGGGACAGGGGTTTAACATTTATGGTTGCTCACTTTCAATTCTCCCACCAGTCAAAATGTAGAGAGATGTTGTTGCTTTAAGTAAAAACACATGAAGACTCAAACTGTAGACACAAACAATAGCACAAGTAGTTACACAGGGGAGACATGGTGGAATTATCCCTCTGCACATGGAGTTTTTATACACTTTATTCCATTAATAGTAATAGGTGACTAAATACAATTTCGATAGCTTCAATTGCATACTTTATTTCAATATTTTGAGTGCGGACAAAAGGTTAAATAAATTTCCACTCTTACAATAGGGCGACATTGGCAAGGCCAACACTGAATACTCAAACACCATTGTTGTGATAAGGTAATTCGAATTAATAATCTATACATTTCTGAGCACAAATCCCAAACACCCAAATTATCCTTCTTTTCCCACAGTATTATATTATGGGAGGATTGTTCATTGGATATATAAACACCTTTTCTGGCTACACAAACACACCAATTATTAATGACCTCATGGAGGCGCCACACGATGGCAGCCTCACCAGCAGTCTGTCTGTCCTTTTGTCTTTTTTTTGTTATTTTGATTGTGTTCTAAAAGTTTGTGTTAATGTTCTCTTGTTTGTTTTATGTGGGGGGTGGGGGAGGGGGTTGGGGGAAACATTTTTTTCAATCTGTTACCTTGCCAGAGATGCAATTGTTTTCCGGATCGTATCTCCGGTCACTCTGCGGCTTAACATCATGGAGCCCTTGCCTGGGATCGACGCTCCAACCACGGCCTATGGATTTACTCAAGAGTCAAGTCAAGAGTCAAGAGTCAATTTAATTGTCATTTGGACCCCTGGAGGTCCAAACGAAATGCCATTTCTGCAGCCATACACTACACACAAATAGACCCCAGACACAACATAATTACACTTAACGTAAACATCCATCACATAGCTGTGATGGAAGGCCAAATAAACTTCTCTCTCCACTGCACTCTCCCCCCACCCCCGATGTCAGAGTCAAAGTCATAGCCCCCGGCTGGCGATGGCGGTTGTCCCGCGGCCATTGAAGCCACGCCGGGTGGTGCGACGTCGCACACCGGGTCTTGATGTTGGAGCCCCCGGTGTGCACTCGCAAAGTCCCGCAGCCATTCCAGCCGCGCGGGGTAGTGGTGTCAGGCCCCGCTCCAGGAGCTCTTCGACCCCGCAACTCGGGCGGGAGAAGTCGCCGCCGCAGAAGCCCCGAAAAGCGGTCTCCCCCCAGGGAGCCGTGGGCTCCCGGCGCCGTCGTCCACAGACCTGTAGAGAGCCTCCGACTCTCCGGCAGCTCATCGAGGAGCTTGAAGTCTCGGGTAGAGACCGATGTCGGGAAGCTCCAAACGACGCAGAAGGTTTTGAACAGCCCGACCCGGGGTCCAATCGCCCAGCGCGGGGGAGCTGAGATTCCCCCCCGATGCAGGAGCTTGATTGCCCCGGCACGATGGCCCAAACGGCGCCAGCTAAGGAAGCCAAGATCACCCCATCAACGGAAGGCTTGAGGCCCCCGACCACAGGAGAACAAAGATCGGAAGAGATTTTTTTTCACCTTCCACCACAGTGAGGAATGTGGAGGAGTCACTGTGGTGGACGTTTATGTTATAATGTATTTTGTATGTTCTGTTGCTTTTTATTGGTATGACTGTATGGCAAATGAAATTCCTTGTATGTTGCAAAACATACTTGACTAATAAAGTATGATTATTATTATAATGATTATGATGATTATTGATTAACAGAATAAACATGATCACAAATATGTTTAATGAGCTATGTAGCAAAATAGCCAACCTGAAGACTCCATTGATCTTTGTCAAAATAATGCAAAATAATTTGGCTCAAGATTATCTTTCCACATATCGCAATTAACATTGCCCTATTTTTGGCCCATTTGGCCAATGCAAAGGGGAATTTCTCATGACCATGGCGGTTTTCAAAGCATACCTTTCAAGTGACTTCCTACTGTGGTACATACCTTTGCCAGACATCAACTGTGCTTGTAGTTTCAAAGTAAATTACTACTTGTGGGTTATATTGGAAAACAATTTGAAGGGTGACTCTTATTCGTATCAATTGCTAGTACACCTTACATTTCTAAATTATCACTACTGTTCCTCAACAAGATCTTCAGGAAAATGTGAATGTGAACACAAATTAGGAACTCTGCTAACTCTGGCAATAGCAAACTTGCCTTAGTGCCTGGAATAGTCCCTGTTTCATTTATACTTAGGATGCCTCCATCAATTCCATTTGCTACATTGATTACTATTTTTATGCTGCTTTCTTCACTCATAGAGGATTATTAAAAATCATAACCTTTACTGCTGACGTCCATCCTGCTGCCAAATTAATGTAAACTGTCTCTGACTCTTCCCTTCCCTTTCAGAATTTCACTATCCCCATCTCATGGTATACGTTAGTCACCATCATCTATTTCAATCCACTGCTAGCTCAACTTCCACCCATCCTATTTCCTGTAACCATTACATTCTATTCTTCCAGTTCTTTTGCTTTCATCACATCAGCTCCAAAGATTATTTTTACCACACGGATCCCTCTGTGGTACCTTCCATTCACCTTGGTCATGGCTTCTCCTCTGTTATAATTGACAGAATCCTTCACCATGTCTCAACCCTCTTCTCATCCCTTTCTGCCCAGATCAAGTATAGGGAGCCCCCTGATCCTCACCTTGGCCAATTAGTTTCAACATTCAGCAGACCATCCTTGACAATTGTTACCACCTTTAATGAGATTCCACCAGTCGATACACCTTTCCCTCCCTTCCCCTTGAGGCATACTGAGGCAAATGTTACTTTCATGACTACCTGGTCTGCTCTTCCATCAACACATCATATTTCACAGCACTTCCCACGCAACTACAGTAAATGCAACACCTACTCTTTCACCACATCACTTCACAGTATCCAAGGACTCAAACAGTCTTTCCAGTTGAAACACTTGCACTGTTCCAGTCTAGCGTATTTCTTTTAATGAGATCTCTCCAGTACTTGAGAAAAATAATCCACATTAAGTAGCAGCTTTATGAAGCACCTGGGCTCCTATGGCCTCATATTTTACTTCTCCATTCCACTCCCAGTCTGATCACTCTATTTGTGGCCTCATGCACTTGTCACAACAAGGCCCAACTTCCATGTGGATACATTGCAACCTTTATATCTCATTATCACGTCCAATAATTTCAGGTGCCTCACAATTTCTATTTGTGTCAGAACTGGCCATCTCTGTTGTATGTTTATCTACACATAATATTAACACATGTATTCTATTTCCATAGACATTGTGTGATGAGCTGGGCATTTCCAGCACTTGACTTTTGGTTCTAGTTCTGAAATATTTCTGGACTCCACTTCAAGGTTTTCTGACCTTTTTTGATTACTCAATTTCTAACTGCCCTCATTCACCTATTAACCAAGCAGCTTTGGTCACCAGGGTAACCCTGTCCTTGCACCATAATAGATATTTCCTTTGTCCCATTCATCCAACCTCACCTGCAACTGGGAACTAACTTGTTTTCTCACTTCAACAATGCTGATGAAGGCTCGTTGATGTTACCTCTGTTTCTCTTTCCACCAATGCAACTTGCCCTGTTTAGTGTTTCTAGCATTTCCTGTTTTATTTTTGGCAGACCACACTAATTTGGAGGCTAAACAGTGATTACTTTAACTGAAAAGTTCCTGGAGTTGGGAAAACTGTCACATTCGTTGACACAAGAAATAGTTCATGGCCAAGAGAGAGGAAGCATAGGTTTTCAAGTGTGGTTTTGGAGATCCTGGCAGAGGATATGCAATGCAAGACTTTATCTCAATGCAATATATACACTGGAGTACCTCAACCGGTCAGGCAGCATCTTTGGAGAACATGGTTAGGTGACATTTCAGGTTGGGATCTTCCTTCAGACTGATTGCAGTAGGGGAGAAAGCTGGAAAGGAGGTGTTGCAGGACAAAGTCTGGCAAGTGATAAGTGGAGGGTTTTGATAGGCAGAATGAAGAAATAGATGGATACATGGATAAAGGCCAGAGATGAAAAGAAGAAAACGTTTGTAAGATAAGGGGAGCAAATAAGTGCAATTCTCCAGTTTTAGTAACAACCCCCCTCCCTCCCTCTTCTCCCTATGTCTTACCTGGGTGCACACCCATTTCTCCCACTCTCCAGCCCACTTTTTCCCCTTCCCCCATCATTTCAACTCACAACCCCTTTCTCTGGATTCACTCCTCTTCTCTCCTTATCTTATAACCCTTGGTCTTATTTTCACTTCTGGCCTTTGTCCACACATCTGCCTATCAGAGATTTGCTCACATATACCCACCTATCACTTTCCAGTCTTTGTTACACCCTTCTTCTTTTCCAGCTTTCTCCTTCCTACTACAAAGGGTCTGAAGAAAAGTCCTGAGCCAAAACATCACCTTCATGTGTCTTCTTGAGATGCTACCTAACCTGCTAGGTTACACATGACTTTGTCATTTGCTTTTGTAAACCAGCATCAGCTGTTCCTTGTGTCTAAGGAATGTGTGTGCCTTACTGAGTCTCTTCTCCTTGTTCCAGAAATAAGAGGCCTTAATGTCAAGGCATCTCTTGTTCCTCCAGCTGACTCCACAAGACACTCAGAAATATAAATTAGCACAGCACTAATTCTTTTGAAGTGGATTTCAGAATTTCTGGGGAAATGTTGGCATATTAATGGTGGTCTTTGTAAAACTCCCCCAAATTCTCTTCATATATGTTAAACATACTCCTCAACCCACATCTAGCAGGAGGAGAACACTGAAAGCTGTGCAGATCTTTGATCAATCTCAAAATCTTGTTTGCTGTTTGGTAAGGTTGACAGTGTAAGGTGTATCCACCAATATGTGGTTCAGCCTCTCGACAACTAGTAAATCTAATGTATGTGAGTTTTAATGATCCTCCATTTGACTAGTTCAAACATGCACATCATCTCCTTTGCCAAGATGGCAACATATTAATGATGCACAAAACTGGCTTTGCAGCCCTTGCGTTCTCTTCAGTCCAATAGTACGAAAGGAAATTGCTCATCATCTGAGTTCAGCAGTGGAAAGTCAGGCTTTTCTCGCTCTAGCTGCCATCACAACCATAGCTTCCAGTGTTCAAAGCATCTTTGAAGCTGTTACAATAGTCCACCAAATTGTTCTCTGACAGAACTATCCACATTGCATGCCGGTGAGTTACCATTGCCCAATGGTTAGTCAGACAAGGTTATGTCCTGTCTCATCAGTGACAGCATTTGTTATCTCATCACTGCCATTCTGCCAGATTGCTGACTTTTATCTGTCTGCCAGCAAACATCAGTGTTGCTTCTCCAGGATGTTCCTTAAAGTGATTTTCACTCTCCTCTGCTGAAAATCTGGAGCAGTCATTTTTGCAGCCATGAATAAATATCAGGATGGGGAATATGTTTGAAAATATGACTGAATGGAAAGTACTATGTTGGTTAATTGCCATGATTTGATTCAGAAGTAAAGTTTGGAAGGCTGGTTTTTGATTTTTACTTTAACATTGTGGTCACCCAGGTCTAGGATAATCAGCAACAAGAGAAGGGTAGAATAGAAAATAGGAATATAGGCCCTTTGGCCCACAATCCTACTGCACCATTTAATAGGAACGTGTGTGATCATCCAGATTCATTATCATGTTCCTCCTTTCTTCCATTACCTTCAGATGCCTTTGACGCTAATATAGTAATATAGGCAGTTACTGGACAGGTGTTTTATTTATTATCAGAACAATCCGATGAGTTGTCAAGTTAGGCTGGTCGGGAAAGAACTGGATTTGTTGCCTCCTCCTCCTCGCCCTGCTTTTCTTCTGCCTTCACCAGCTGCTCCCCCTTTGTTGAAAGGGTCCACAGCATGTAGCCAGCCACAGTGAAGCTTGAAAGTCCTGTTGTTGAATTTTGCAGGATTCTTTCAGGGCTGTGGGAAAAGATAGAAAAATATACCTAAGCACCTTGATTATCTACTATTATGTGGTCAGCAGAATGGAACTCGTCTTCATATTGCTCTTGCGAGTGTGACTTGGATGTTTGAGTCCAAAGTTAAGTATTTACCGGAGAGTCCTTGTCATCTCATGGTCACCTTCGAAATGGCTGCAGAACCTCAAATACATGTGGCACGATGGACTTACATGGAATGTATCTGCTGCCAGGAAATTTGGCGTTAATTTGCATGAAATGCCAAGTGTGATGAAGGAAAAGCCATCTCTCTGGTTGCAGTACATTTCTAGGGCAGTGTAGCATTTAATAGAATTCTAGAACATGAGGAACACCGCTGTTTTAGAGATCTTTTTGCACAATTGGCAAGAAAGAATAAGCATTTACATCTTTTTGTGGCAAATTGTATCATGGTGTATAATGATTGTATCAAATTGTATCACAATTCCCAACTCCAAACTGAAAGAAGATGCTTTGCACCATGACCTTAACACAGTTCCATCCTGAAACTCGATGGATATGGCTTTCTCCTGAGAAATGTTCTCTCACGCACTGCCCACCCCTATGCATTTCAGTTATTGCCTTTCTTCTATTGTGTTATCTGCCCTCAAATAATTCTCCACATTGTACTGCATTTGAAGGTCAATTAATCGTAAAACATGAGAGCAACTCATTGTTATAGAATCCGTGAGGTCAATATAAACTCTTGTACCTGACACACAATTTATTTTAGATAATAGTAACTCCAAAACATCCCAGAAGCACAAAGCATTTGTTGCATTCCATCAGGTCAGTAGGTATCAATCAACTGCTATCCTGCATCAATTGATTAACAATTGTGATACTGCTGTTTAAGAAGGAACTGCAGATGCTGGAAAAAAAACAAAGGTAGATAAAAATGCTGGAGAAACTCAGCGGGTGAGGCAGCATCTATGGAATGAAGGGATAGGTGATGTTTCAGGCCAAGACCCCTCTTCAGACTGAATTTTGATACTGCATTGTGTTTCTAAGCTCAAATCAATGATCCAAATTAATAATTTAGCCATTTCAGCATTGGTCCTTGTAGGATTCTACTTTCTAAGTTTCTCCAGTCTGAATAACTGCTTTTGGTCTATCTTCTGCTTTTTCTTTGTTAGTCTATTTGCCATCCAATCAACTATTTATTTGCTAATTTTGCATGCACTGGCCCAATGAGCCTTTTGTATAAAATGAATAGGGGAGAGCTTTGCCTTCAACTACTACGAGTATCCATATCTTCACACTTTCCACATCCCATCATGTAGTGTTTGCCTCCCAATGTTTGTTTCATTCACACGCATTCAGTACAGATATTCTTATTTTTGTGTTGTCCAGCTTCTTTCAGTGTTGAAGAGGGAAACCATTCTCTTTCAGTCTTATACAATACAATACAATACAATTTATTTGTCACTTGAACCTCATAGAGGCTCAAGTGAAATGTTGTTTCTGCAGTCATACATACAAGAAAAAAAAGACCCAAGACACACCACAATTTACACAGACATCCATCACAGTGCATCTCCTCCTCGCTGTGATGGAAGGCAAAAAAACTTATCTCTCCCCTGCACTTCCCTCTCCCCCCGATGTCAGAGTCAAAGTCAGAGCCCAAGTCGAAGCCCCCGGCGGGCGACAACAACCGACAATTATGGAATTGCATTGCATTATAGCTGCAAACAATCAACACATTCAAATAGTCAAGAGGGGCAAGTAATGCAAAAGTCTCATGTGTAACACAAAAGTCATTGGGTCTTATGTTGTAACTTTGATAGCCTCACGGGTTAAATACTAAGCCTTTGAATTGTTCTGCATGCTTCAATTGATTCATTAATACCCACTTTCAGGCAGGATGACATTCTGAACATTAAGTAAGCTTAAATGTAGAATATTATTAATACTGTAATGGCTTGTGAATAACTTGATGGATTTCTTTAACACTTCCATGAATGGGTGAGATTTGATTCCCTCTTCAGGGATGATTCTTCAAGGATTGTATTCATTTGCATTATATTAATTTTATGGAACTTTCTGTTAGCCTTGTTTAATTATAATTTCATTGTTTATATACAATCCTCAGTGAACTATTTATATATTTATTTAATAAGTTTATAGCCAAGTAAGTAGCTCCCTAGAACACATTTTTAACAATGCACTGCTTTCTTGCTTGACATTACCTAATGAATTTGGAGGCAATTTATGTGATGGCTTTCAATGTGCACCGGAGCAATGAGACACTGTGTAAGTACAATAAAAATGAAATTAGATCATTTTGGAGAGCCAATGATGCATTTTAGTTATCTCAAAAAATGATCAAAGAATGAAGGAATGTTAAAGGGAACAGATTTAAGGCAGCTAATTCAAGTATTAGAGCACAGTGTTTTATTCGTGCAAAATCTTATTCATACCATTGCGGTGATTGTAGCACATGACTTGATGTCAATAAAACTAGATCAATTTAGACATTATAAATAAATGGACAACTTTAATTAGAGTTGTTGGAAGGATAGCCAGCAAATTGGTGGAGTTTGGAAAGCCCTGGACTGTTCATGCCAATATCGACTGCCATCTGTTAGATTTGGGCAGTGAGCTACAAGCACCAATCACCTGCCACATGCAGTTTACTGGTTCTGGGAAACATAGAAACATAGAAACATAGAAAATAGGTGCAGCAGGAGGCCATTCGGCCATTTGAGCCAGCACCGCCATTCATTGTGATCATGGCTAATCGTCCCCTATCAATAACCCGTGACTGCCTTCTCCCCATATCACTTGACTCCACTAGCCCCTAGAGCTCTATCTAACTCTCTCTTAAATCCATCCAGTGACTTGGCCTCCACTGTGCTCTGTGGCAGGGAATTCCATAAATTCACAACTCTCTGAGTGGAAAAGTTTGTTCTCACCTCACTCTTAAATGACCTCCCCTTTATTCTAAGACTGTGGCCCCTGGTTCTGGACTCGCCCAACATTGGGAACATTTTTCCTGCATCTAGCTTGTCCAGTCCTTTTATAATTTTATATGTTTCTATAAGATCCCCCTTATCCTTCTAAACTCCAGTGAATACAAGCCTAGTCTTTTCGATCTTTCCTCATAAGACAGTCCCGCCATCCCAGGGATCAATCTCGTGAACCTACGCTGTACTGCCTCAATCACAAGGATGTCCGTCCTTAAATTAGGAAACCAAAACTGTACACAATACTCCAGTTGTGGTCTCACCAGAGCCCTATACAACTGCAGAAGAACCTCTTTACTCCTATACTGAAATCCTCTTGTTATGAAGGCCAACATTGCATTAGCTTTCTTCACTGCCTGCTGTACCTGTAAGCCAACTTTCAGTGACAAGGACGCCCAGGTCTCACTGCACCACCCCCTTACCTAACCTAACCCCATTGAGATAATAACCTGCCCCTTTGTTTTGCCTCCAAAGTGGATAACCTCACATTTATCTATATTATACTGCATCTGCCACGCATCTGCCCACTCGCTCAACCTGTCCAGGTCACCCTGCAACCTCCTAACATCCTCATCACAATTCACACTGCCACCCAGCTTTGTGTCATCTGCAAACTTGCTAGTGTTGCTCCTAATTCCCTCTTCCAAATCATTAATATATATGGTAAACAGTTGCGGCCCCAATACGGAGCCTTGCGACACTCCACTCGCCACTGCCTGCCATTCTGAAAAGGAACCATTCACTCCTACTCTTTGCTTCCGGTCTGCCAACAAATGTTCTATCCATGTCAACACCCTAACCCCAATACCATATGCTCTAATTGTAGTTGCCAGTCTCCCATATGGGACCTTATCAAAGGCTTTCTGAAAGTCTAGATACACTACATCCACTGGCTCTCCTTCATCCATTTTACTTGTCACATCCTAAAGAAATTCCAGAAGATTGGTCAAGCATGATTTCCGTTTCATAATTCCATGTTGACTTGGACTATCCAAATGCCCCATTATTACCTCTTTAATAATTGACTCCAGCATCTTTCCCACCACCAAAGTCAGGCTAACTGGTCTGTAATTCCCCGTTTTCTCTCTCGCTCCTTTCTTGAAAAGTGGGATAACATTAGCTACCCTCCAATCCACAGGAACTGATCCTGAATCTATTGAACATTGGAAAATGATCACCAATGCGTCCACTATTTATAGAGCCACCTCCCTGAGGACCCTGGGATGCAGACCATCAGGCCCAGGAGATTTATCATCCTTCAGTCCCATTAGCCTACACAATACTATTTCTTGCCTAATGAAAGGGACGAAAATCAGGACATTTTGCCAAGCTTGAGGCATGAACATCAGGGTAATAGCGTTTGGGGCCAGAGATTGGAAACACTGGTCGAGTGTTGAGGAATGAGAATTTGCAGGCTTTTGTGTGAACATCGTTCTTTTTGGAAGGAAATTAGGAGAGATTTATTTAGTCAGAGGGTAGTGAATCTGTGAAATTCTTTGCCGCAGAAGGCTGTGGAGATCGTCAGTGAATATATTAAGCCATAGATAGATAGATTCTTGTTTAGTACAGGTGTCAGAGGTTATGAAGAGAAGGCAGGAGAATGGGGTTAGGAGGGGGAGATAGATCAGCCTTGATTGAACGGCATAGTAGACATGATGGGCCAAATGGCCTAATTCTACTATTCCTTATGATCTTCCCTTTTCTCACCAACCGCCTGACTTCCCAAGAGATAGAGGTCATCAATGTCATCAATTTATGAACAAATCCACTTTGTGTTGTTGAAGAAGCCATCAAGCTGTCCCAGTGAATGTTGTGGATGATGATTATTCAGCTAAATTATATAAAAGCTTTATTTCAGACACAGGTCCACATAACACATCATACAGTATAAGGAGATACAAAAAAGACATAAAAATTGCATACTAGCCTATAAGATATACAATGATGCAATTCTTAGCCTAGAAGTGAATCTATAGCAGCTTTTCAGAGGGCTGACTAGGGCTTCAATTATGTGGTTCTCTGACTTGTCCAGGCGACACATAAAACTAATGGCCAGTTCTCACGGTGCGACCTGACGCAAGATGTCACCAGAGTGAAGTGGTCGTGGTCCAGCACGAGTTCCGCACGATATAACGGGGGGTAGATAAAGAGTTCCCACGGTACTCGGCAATTCTGTCATTTGTGTGAGTGATTTGTCCGTCTCCCGATCTTTCCCGTTAATCGTGAATGAACATCGTGGACTGTAGTGTAGTTAATCACGTGGCACAAATGATGTTTATTGGGTTTTTTCACCCGAGCTCTTTAATGAGCTGAAGAATAATCTGTGTTTTTTTAGACAAATGTTGTTTGGTGTGATGCACCTTCTCTCAATATGTGCAAGAAGTCGTCTTTTTATTTTATCAAATATGAATAAAGACTGTGTCTCACATTGACCGTGATGATTGTGTTATTTTATGATCTACTGAGAGGTGAAACTTTCAGTCTGAAGAAGGCTCTCGAATCGAAACGCCACCCGTTCCTTCTCTCCAGAGATGCTGCCTGTCCCGCTGAGTTGCTCCAAGCAACTGGTGTCTATCTTCAAAGGACTGACCACCGGGCTGGTTGTCGGGGCTGGCGTGTTGCGTTTCACAGACCGAACTTGGGACGGGACTGGAGTTGGGAGGGAAAGGTGGGAGAGTCGAGGGAGAGGAGGGGGTGACAGATGGGGGTGTCTTCATTTAGCGGCGGTGGGTGTCTGTCACTGAAACAGGCAGGTGAGATTTCACATCCATCTTGTATGTGCCTCTCTCTCTCTCTCTCTCTCTCTCTCTCCCTCCCTCCCTCTCACACAGGCATGAATGGATGAACTCCGCGGGCCAGGCAGCATCTACAGAGGGAAATGGACAGGCGACCCATTCTTCAGGCTGCCTTATGTCTCTCTCCCCCCCCTCCCCCCAACTCCCACCCACACACACGAATGCTGGAGAAACTCAGCGGGTGCAGCGGGGCCGAAACATTGTCTATTTCCTTCATTCCATAGATGCTGCTGCACCCGCTGAGTTTCTCCAGTATTCGCGTGTGTGGGTGGGAGTTGGGGGGGGGGAGAGAGACATAAGGCAGCCTGAAGAATGGGTCGCCTGTTTATTTCCCTCCGTAAATGCTGCCTGGCCCGTGGAGTTCCTCCAGTCATGCCTGTGTGAGAGGGAGGGAGGGAGAGAGAGAGAGAGAGAGAGAGAGAGAGAGAGGCACACACAAGGTGGATGTGAAATCTCACCTGCCTGTTTCAGTGACAGACACCCACCGCCAGTAAATGAAGACACCCCCATCTGTCTCCCCCTCCTCTCCATCGACTCCCCCACCTTTCCCTCCCAACTCCAGTCCCGTCCCGACCCCCTGGGAAACTGAAGGTTTCCCGCTGTAGTTAAAGAGTTCCCACGGTAGACTGTAAAACTGGGACCCTGGTTCTGGACTCCCCCAACATCGGGAACATTGTTCCTCAATCTAGCCTGTCCAATCCCGTAGATACGATTAGACAGGTATCTAGTTATTTAATTCAATTAATGATTTCTATCGCCCAGCATCTCATCTTTCAATCGGGTTCGGCCAGGAAGGAACTGCAGATGCTGGATTAAAACGAAGATAGACACAACATGTAGCTCAGCGGGACAAGCAGCATATCAGAAGGGTCTCGACCCGAAATGTCACCCATTCCTTCTCCCCAAAGATGCTGCCTGCCGTCGAGTTACTCATTCTCTTTAAACCGGCATCTGCTGTTCCTTCCGACACATGCACAAGAAATAGGCAACTTTTCGGGCCGAAACGTTGCCTATTTCCTTTGTTCCATAGATGCTGCTGCACCCGCTGAGTTTCTCCAGCCTGAGATAAGGCAGCCTGAGGAAATGCTCGCCTGTCAATTTCCCTCCGTAGATGCTGCCTGGCCCGCGGAGTTCCTCCAGTTAGAAACTGATTTCAGACAAAAAGAGACACAAACTGCTGCAGTAAAATAGCTCAGCAAGTGAGGTGGCTGAACACTCAAAAATGAAAAAGAATAAAAATGTGATTATTTCACCTCCCTTCAACTATTTTGTGTTTCAGCATGAGAGGGATTATAACATTAGAGACATTCCTCTTGTAGTGATGTGTTAATGAAGAGTTGCAGACATCAATCTGATAGTAAAAAATATATTTATTTAACCTCACCTTATGTCCCCTCTGTCAGGCTTCTGGGTTTACCGTTCGCAGGAGTTCCCACGGTACCCGCAAGAGTTATTACGGATATCGCACGGATATCTCAAGGGCCACTGCGTTCAAACAATGTTGCAAAGCTCACCAAGGCACTCTTGGAGAAATTCAAAAATGTTTGAATTTTCTCCCGACCTTACCAAGTCACACGACTACCTGCCGTAAGTGCCACGGAGGTCCTCGGCGGTCCACGAATGCCGTACTGCTATCACAGAAGGTTCCCACGATGTTAAACTCTTGTTAAGTCTTGCTTCAGGTCGCACCGTGAGAAATCCCTTTAAACATCAGCTGTCTTAAGAGTGCCTCACAGGTTGGCACTCTAGTGGACACAAACAATTGACTGGCACTATGCCACCTAGGGACACGAAGCAGCAACCTCATTGCATCATTGTATGCTACCTTGAGCCTCTGCATACTCTTTTTCTTATAGTTAGACCACAATTGAGCAGTATATAACGGTGTGATATAGGTTCTGAACAAGGAACACTTCACAGTCAGAGCACATAGAAAACTTCCTTATAAGTATGCTAGCTTGAAAATAAATTTTACAGCGCTGTCGGTAGAGGTCTTTGTCATCCGTCCAGTCATCGGATATGACATGACCTAGGTATTTAATTTCCTCACACACAGTTAAAGGAGTCTCTGACAAATAAAAGGTCGGAAAAGTTAATTTCCTGTCCTCAGCGTTTCTAACTATCATTATGCGGCTTTTCTTAACGTTATATTTTATGTCATAATCAAGGCCATACTGAGAGCACACCTTCAACATCTGCTGCAGCCCAGCACTATATGGACAGAGCAGGACCAGGTCGTCTGCATACATAAGATGATTAACAATAGTGCTGCCCACTAGACTGCCAGTTTTTAACCTATTTAACTGATTTTATAATTCATCCATATAAACATTACATAAAATAGGAGACAAAATTCCTCCTTGCCGCACTCCGTTACTAACACTGAATGGAGCAGATACAACATTGTCCCATTTAACCTGAAACGTTTGATGGGCATACCAAAACACTAAAATTCTCACTAAAAATTTAGGGACACCTCTATCTAGCAATTTTACAAACAATTGTTCATGATTAATTCTATCAAATGCCTTGGACGCATCAATAAAACATATGAATACAGATGAATTCAGGCTTGTGTACCTGAACACAAGCTCTTTAAGAGCATATATACACTGGTCAGTTCCATGTTTTCTTTTGAACCCAAACTGATTGTCAGTAGTAAGGACATACATTTCTAGCTTTGTTAGCAGTATGCTCTCCAGTACTTTAGACAAGATACTGGCTAATGCAATAGGTCGATAATTGTCAATACTGTTGAGCTTACCAGCCTTGTCTTTAAGCACAGGCACTAACATTACAGACATAATAGCATGTGGCAGGACACCATGAACCAGACAACCATTAAAGCACATGGAAAGCAAAGGGCAGAGCTTATAGCTGGCATATTTCAGATGTTCTACAGTAATGCAGTCCATACCGCAGGCTTTGTTGTTATCCAACCTGTGAATGACATCATAGACATCTGCTGCCCTAACTGTCATATCTGCTGAGAGATCAATATGTTCATGATTGATTCTAACTGGGTTACTTTTAAAACAATTAAAAAGGTTACGGTAGTACTCACGCCAAATCTCAGCTATTTTTTCTGGGCTACTAACACCTTCAATGTCAGACGGTATGGGTGTTTTATTGTTATTCATTACTTTGACCTCTTTCCAGAAGTTAGTAAGGTTGTTGTTCTGTAGCTTTCTGGCAAGCGAGTCTGCTCGCATTGCGTTTTCATTTTTCTTAATACCACGAAGTGCATACTTAACTCTAGCATTTGTGCGTTTTTTCATATCTAGCAATACCCCCTGTCTAGGCCTACCTGCCTCTGACCAGAGTCTAAAGGCCTCTCTTGCCTCAGTGTACTGCTCAGCCACAAACTCATTCCACCCAGGTCTGATGTTGGGTACCTTACGTTTACTTTTACGAAATTGCTAGGTTGGTATGTAGAGTCTATGTGTAGTGCGGTGAATGAAGCTACAGTCATGGAGCAGCTTTGTGCTTGATGATGAGTTCATTGAATGTTATTGGAGCTGCATTAAATCAAGAAAGTGATTTAATTATAGTGATATAATTCCCATTATAGTCTTGGCATGAATTGAGGTAAATGCTCTGACGAGTTAGGAAGTTGATCACTCCTCAAAGAGGATTTTGTGTCTCAATGTTTCTAACAATATTAAAAAAAAACTTGAATCCAAATATTAAATGAAACAATATACTTTTGCGTGAAATCTCATCTTTTCCATTTGGGAGGAGCCAGTTATTACTTTGGCATTTGTGAAAATGTGATAAATCTGACCTCTTTGCCTCTGACAATGTAGTTTCACACTTAAGATGCTTTCAAAAGGCTATTTAACAATTATGTGCAATATTCTGCAAATACAGGTGCACAACCTTTTATCCGGTGTTCCGGAAACCGAAAACCACCGAAAACCGGCCATTTTTTACAGGAAGTCATCGGCACACCAAAGTTCGCGTTTGGCGCCAAACTTGACCCGAAACGACCCACGGTCAACCCAGGTCTGTACTACTGCAGTGGCTGCCTCCTCCCCGGAGACCGGGAGATGCTTAAACATCTGTAAATCATTGCTTAAATGTTAGTCAGTTAGTTTGGAGGGCTTTTATGTGAAGGGGGAGGGTGAAGGGGTAAACTTTAATTCTTAGTCCCCTACCTGGTCGGAGAGGCGGGGAGCGGTCAATGCCTTACCGGGTCGCCGTGCAGTAAGCTCCGCAGCGCTGTGGCCGGTGGGGCTGCGGGCGGCGCCGGTTGTAGCTCCGACCCCGGCAACTCTACCCCTGGCTGCGAGGCGCTCCAAATCCAGCGCGGCCCGCGGCCGGACGCCCCAGCTCCACGAATGTCAGGAGTCGGCGGCGTCGCAGCGCTGGGATACCAGCAGGGAGCGGGCAATGCCTTACCGGGTCGCCGTGCAGCAAGCTCCGGAGTGCTGTGGCCGCCGACTCCCAACGTTCGTGGAGCGTCGCTGGATTTGGAGCCGCGCAGCCAGGGGTAGAGTTGCCGGGGTCGGAGCTCCAACCGGCGCCGCCCACGGCCGGACGGAGCCCCCAGCTCCACGAGGTTGGGAATCGCCGACCAGGTAGGGGACTAAGAATTAAAGTTTACCCCTTCACCCCTACTCCACCACCACCACATAAAATCCCTCCAAACTAACTGACTAACATTTATGCAATGATTCTCCCAGTCTCCGGGGAGGAGGCAGCTGCTCCAGACTTTTCAAGCCGCCCGCGCTACCTACCTAATCAATGCTAAAAATCTTCCATTCGGAAATCCGAAAATGTCCGAAATCCGACAAGTGTCTGGTCTCAAGGCTTTCGGATAAAAGGTTGTGCACCTGTATAACTACAATTACATGGAGATTGCAGTTTCAGGACAATGCTAGGTCAAGGAAAGTAAGGCTTACTTAAATTTATTGGATGGATTCGATGCTGTTGTACCTTTTGACTCCAATTTGCAAACTGGATCCTTGACTTCCTGACCAACAATCCACAATTGGTGAGGATAGATAATAATTCTCAACAAGGATTTGTTCTCTACAGCCCACTATATTCTTTATACATTCACAGCTGTGCAGCCAGATATCAATTCAACTCAATCTGCACGTTTGCAGATGAGACCACCGTAGTTGGCCGGATATCAAATAATGATGAGATGGATTACAGAAAGGAGATTAAGAAACTCCTTATCCATGACACCAACCTCTCCCTCAATATCAGCAAGACAAAGATGATTGTGCTGGATTTCTGGAAGCGAAGCAGTGCACACTGCCCGGTGTACATTGATGGCGCTGAAGTAGAGATGGTCAAATGTCTCAAGTTCTCTGGAATAAATATAACCAGCAATTTGTCCTGGAACAGCTACTTTGAAGCAATGGTCAAGAAAGTACATCAACATCACTACTTCCTTAGAAAACTTATGAAGTTTGGCATATCCACAACAACTCTCACCAACTTTACAGTTGCGCTGTAGAAAGCATTTGATCAGGATGCATCACAGTATGGTTTGGGAACAGCCTCATCTAAGACCACAATAAATTCCAGGGAGTTGTGGATGTAGCCCAGACCATCACACAAACCAACCTCCCTTCCATGGATTCTATCTACACTTCAACCTGCCTTGTCAAGGCCACCAGCATAATGACGGGTCAAGAACAAGTCTCACCGTGGTCACTCCCTCATCTTCCCTCTTCCATCAGGTAAGAAGTACAGATGTTTGAAAAAGGATACCTCTATATTCAGGACAGTTTCTTCCCAGCTGTTACCAGGAAACTAAATGGTCCTTTTACCAGCTAGAGTGTGGTCCTGACCTCCCATCTACCTTGTAGACGTTTGAACTATTTTTAATCGGATTTCATTGGTTAATATCTTGCACTTAATGATATACCCTTTATCCTCTATCTGTACATTTTAGATTGTAATCATGTAATTGACTGGATGGCATGCAACAAAAAAGCTTTTCACTGTACCCCATACAGATGACAATAATAAACTAAATTATTATTTTTTTGGCTACTGATCAAGGTGACTGTGTTGTCCTCGTGCTTTTAGATTTGTCAGCTGCCTTTGACACAGTGGATCATGAAATTTTGATCTCCCGTTTGGAGCAGTGGGTGGGTATCAGGGGCATAGCACTGGAGTGGTTCAGGTCGTACTTGGCTGATCGAACTTTTTGTGTCAGCCTTGGGGACTCTGTATCCTCCTCTGCTCCTCTGTCGTGTGGGGTCCCACAGGGCTCAGTTCTTGGCCCTCTCCTCTTTTCACTCTATTTGCTCCCACTCGGTTCCATCCTTAGGAAGCACGGGATTTCATTCCACTTTTATGCTGATGACAGTCAGCTTTACGTGCCTCTGGGAAAGGGGGGTGTACACTCTGTCGGGCTCTTGCTTGAGTGTCTCAGTGACATAAAGGCCTGGATGTCACTGAACTTTTTAAAATTTAATGATGACAAGACAGAGGTAATGATCTTTGGTGGCACCTCTGGGGCCCCCCCCTGTTGATCTAGGCTCTTTGTCTGCATATCTCAAACCTAACATCACGAACCTGGGGATTAAAGTGGACCCTGAGCTTAGATTTGACTGTCAGGTAAGGGCTGTTGTTAAATCTGGTTTTTTCCATCTGAGGCAGCTGGCAAAAATAAAGCCGATTTTGTCAAGGAAGCACTTTGAGACGGTAATCCATGCCTTTGTTACCACCCGGCTGGATTACTGCAATGCACTGTATCTGGGGGTTAGTCGGTCCTCCATCGCCCGTCTCCAGATGGTACAGAATGCAGCTGTTCGTCTCTTGACAGGCACACGAAAGCATGATCATGTTTCTCACCTTTTGGCCTCTCTCCACTGGCTGCCTATTCAGTATAGGATTCGTTTTAAAATTATTTTATTTACTTTTAAATCCCTAAGTGGTCTTGCCCCGTCCTACCTATCTGAGCTTCTTCACCCTTATTCACCCTCCCGCTCTCTCAGGTCAGATGATCAGCTGCTCCTGATTGAGCCAAAGACTAAGCGGAAGCTCAGAGGGGACCGTGCCTTTGCTGTGTCGGCTCCGAGATTGTGGAATGAATTGCCTCTGCACGTTAAACAGGCCCCTTCTCTAGCTGTTTTTAAATCACTCCTGAAGACATATCTATTCTCCATGGCCTTTGTAGACCAGTGAGGTGTCGAATTGTTTATTAACTTTATTTGCTTGGTTTTGCTGCGTTGTTTGTACTTGTGTTTTATGTTTTTTAATTTATTGTTTGGATTTTTGTATGTAATTTATGCGCCTCGTGTTAGTTGTATGTTCTGTTGTTCTGCCTGTTTTATGATGTCTTGCTTGTTTTCTTTTTTCTGTACAGCACTTTGGTCAGCTTTGGTTGTTTTTAAGGTGCTTAACAAATAAAGTTATTATTATTATTATTAAATTAAATAGACTAAACTAATCTAAATTAAAATTAGCACTGCCAAATTGGCTTTAGAATACTGGTACAAATGACATCAAAGGAGAACAATTTCTGGAGAAATTCCTATCCAATTATGTTGGTTTTAATATGACAACCTTTTAGGAGTAATTCGTACTCCATCAGTCGCCATCACTCACATCCCCCACACCATAGACACACACACACACACACATGGAAGTAGCTGGAAGTTTCACAGCTTTCATAAAATAAAGAAAGATCAAATAACGAAAAAAATAATGAAGAATGTGTAGGAATGAAATGCAGATACTGGTTTAAATCAAAGATAGACACAAAAAGCTGGAGTAACTCAATGGGATAGGCAGCAACATTAGAGAGAAGGAATGGGTGGCGTTTTTCATCCCAAAACATCACCCATTCTTTCTCTCCAGAGATGCTGCCTGTCCCGTTGAGTTATTCCAGCTTTTTGTGTCTATCTTCAAAATAAAGAAGGACATTCTTTTAGGAAGGAGATGAGGAGGAATTTATTTTGTCAGAGAGTGGTGAATCTGTGGAACTCTTTGACACTGAAGGCTGTGGAGGAAAAGTCAGTGGATATATTTAAGGCAGAGATAGATAGATTCTTGATTAGTATGGGTGTCAGAGGTTATGGGGAGGGCAGGAGAATGGGGATAGGAGGGAGAGATATATCAGCCATGATTAAATGGAGGAGTAGAATGGTGGAGAGACTAATTCTACTCCTATCACAAGAATGAAAACATGATTGTTATGAAAAATATCATCAATTGCAGTGAAAGAATTAGGCTGCATGTCTGTTCCAACTCCCTGGATCAAGAGGTTTATTCTATTTCCATACATTTTTGCGGTATATTAAATAGATATATTTGGGATGGGCAATAGAGTCTGTGTAACCTTAAAATTAAAACTGGGCCATTTTGGAAAAAAATAAAAATAAATTGTTGCACAAACAAGAGCAGGAACTGTCTGTTCAAAAGATTGAAATTTGCAAGATGTAATTTGGTGAAGAGAGGTTCTTGGCATAGATTCTCAATGGAAATGAGCATTGACTAGAGAGTTGGCCCTGCAGCAGTAAGAGCAAAATCTCTGACCCACTCACCTGCTTAACGAGCCTTGTATAGCTCAATGTATTCTTTAAAGTTTGCTGTTGATGATCTACCATGGGACAAAGCTGAATATCTAATTCGTCCAGTAGCCCACACGTACCAAACTGTAAGAGCATTTTAACGAGACATATCAAGACAGTTAAATTCCCCAAGAGCGCTCACTTTCACCCTAATGAGCAGAAGTATGGCTATTTCAGTTTTTACACAAACTTCACCCAGCAACATTCCTCTAATTATATGCTCAATTTCTTTGTAATTAGGTGATGAACGTAATAACATTCCACCTCTCCACATTTACACACATAAAACCCATATGCTGAAGCATGTCTTTTGATCCTCATACATCTGCAAATCAACCCTGGTATCAATTCTAAACAAATGTTATTGACTACTTTGAGGAAAATAAATGTCATTCTCCTCCGTCCAATTGAAATTGAAAGAGCTGATAATTAAATATTTCAGTTAAGAAATATTATGTGTACATTAAATGGGTTATGTTAATATTGACGTTTTATACAATTGATATAATGTACCTGCTAATTCACATATAAAATGAAAACAAAAAATCTTTCAGCCAGGAAAATTTCTTCCAAGTTGAGTGTGAAGAAAAGAAAATGATGGATATACTGTAATAATTGGGGTCTTGAAGCAATCGTTGTTTTGATTATTTAAGCTAAATATTACAGATTTTCATTCCTTCAGCTTTAATTCTGAGACCGCAGAATATTAATTGAATAGTGTCGGGGATTAGAAATGTACGTGTGCATTAGGCTAAGTAATTTATTCCAGAAATAACATTCTGGTACGTAGATGTAAAACTATTCTGGCAAATCAGTAGTTGGCACCCAGCTGGAGAACAGTATAGAACTGTGGATGATCCTTCAAAACATGGATCTTCTTATTAATCCATGAATAAACCGGTTAATGTCATGCAAATGCACCTAACCTGGGACGATAATAAAAACATCAAAATTCAATCTAAATACACTTGTAACATACCCACTGCCAGTTTTAACAGATAGACCAATGCCAATAGACCGAGCCAATCTATTCTCAGGATTGTGGATTGTCCATTTTAATAAGGAAATGTAATGGGTCTGATATTCAACCACAATCTGAATTTTGATTTCAGATGAATGAGTTTTCCAGGTCTCAGAAAACCCAACAGCTAAAGAAAGGCAAGGAGCCTCCTGGTAAATATTTGTTTGATTAACTTTATCTATCTCACTTACTCACAATAATCAAGGCATTTTTCTTCATTCTGAAGTTTTAAAATTTCACATTGGTATTTCTGCTGTCCTTTGCAAGCTCCAGCCCTGACCCCGATCCTTTCCTCCTTTCTCTGCATCCCTCAATGAGGCTGATGGTGGAGACAATCACTTCTCAAACTGGTTGCTATATGATAGATAACAGAATTATAAAAAAGGCTAATCATGTCCAATTCTACATTCTATAGAACCTGATGGAAAATCATTATCACAACTTCAAACCAGTGTTACCTCCAACAACATCTTCATACAAACTATCCTTAATCTCCTGTTAAACATCCAAAACATTATTTAATTAATTGCCTGTTCACTGCATACATCTGCTGATTTTCTGTTCATTTTTGTTCGTTCGTTTTCCTGAACTCTTTGCAACCTTCCCAAAATGCACATTTAAGTTACAGTCTGATGGAGAAATGAATATTTATCTATTAGAGTTTCTTTTTCCATATTCTGACTCAAATGGCGTGTGATTTCAGTTTTTTCTAGCTTTTTATTTAATTTTTCCAATATTTGCATAGACGCACTTGGATATGAAAATGCAATGTATCAATTAGTATGTAGCAGGCATAATAACTCATTCTCATCCAAAAACATGTATGGCTCAAATTCATGGCAAAAAATCATTCCGCTTTACTGACCCCATTTCTACTGTCAATTGTTAAACAAAAAAAGTAGGAAGAATTTGGTAGACCACGTGATCTGGGTTTACATGATTTGTTTTTTACATATATCTTGGTACCTTTCAAACTAGCAGCATAACAATTTTGAGGGTAATGAAATTAGGCATGATACTCTTGCTAGGATATTATGCTTTCTATTTGGTGCTAATGCCTAGACAACCCCCACTGCCAAAGTGATTAAGGCCAAATTAAACATAATAAAGAAGATGAAAGGTGGAAACCTGCCGGCTTGCAATTTTCAATGACAAATCCATGCATTATCCACATGCAGCACGTTGTCTAAGTTCAGATTGGTCTCAAGGGCCCAAACACGAGAGAAAGGTGATCACCGAAGCACATTCGATTTAAATGAAAGGTCTGCAAGAAGGACATGGAAGCAATAATTACAAACCTCCCAAACCAAGGTTGGCTAAGATACAACTTTATTAGATCACTTGTTTCAAAAAGCAGCTGTGTGGCAAATAAACAGCTGACAACAATGGAAAATAAGTGAACACGTTATTGTTATTATGGTATTTCTATTTATGTTTAATGTTACAGAAAAATAATACCATGAGTTTTGTCCAGTTATCCTTCACTGATAAAACTTACAAACGTAGATTCATGATCAAATGCAAAGATAACAAGCTGACTAGTAAACATCGCGGCACATTTTTGTCTACACAGACAGTGCAAATGAGAACCACGCACTCGGGCAACTAAGCCAAGCCTTTTATTTATTCATAGTAAAATTATTTGCAAAACACTTTGAGAATGCTACATATTGGAAGAAGCTTACTAATTCTATTTTACTTCGGAGTCACGTGAGTGACTACATGAAGACCCCGTCCAGTACGCATGCGTGCCATATCGTCTATCGCAATGCGTGATGACTGGCAGGTTGAATGTGGTTCTCCTGCCAGCAACAGACCTGAGGTAAGTTTTTTTAAATACTGTCAGGTTTTAAAATCTTCTTGCAGGAACCTCTACTTAGAGGTCCTGCTAAAAGTCCAGGGCTAAGTCGGACTTCAGGGAACCCCGGTCACGGGGAATCATGCCCACAGACCTAGGCGCTCGGAACCGCAGAATGCGGGTAGCAAGCGGCGGTAAATTCACCTTTGAGCCGCTGGCAGTAAAACCAGCGGTTTCATATTGGTGGAGACCCGGGAGACCGCGGGAAACAGGTAGCGGACGGCGGCAGATTCGCCCTCGAGCCACTGGCTGTGGAGCCAGCGGCTTCATATTGGTGCCGGGGGCACCTGGACAGCCGCTCCGGAGACCATGGGAAATGGGGAACGGATGGCGGTGGATTCACCTTTGAGTCGCTGGCAGTGGTGCCAGCGGCTTCATATTGGTGCCGAGGACACCGGGACAGCTGCTCCGGAGACCATGGAATAGGGGGAGCGACCTGAGAACCCGCTCCGTAGACTGCGGGATGCGAGGAGCAGACGGCAGTAAGTTCTGTGCCGCTGGCAGTTAAACCAGTGGCTTCATATACCGCCCCCCCCGAAGCAGGATAACCGCCCCCGACTTTGTAAATCACGGCTATCCCTTTGATAGGGACTGCGGGGATATCCCGGCTGCAGTTACTGCAGGGATACCCAGATGTGGGGGGAAAGAAAGCCCCAGCTGGAGAACACCGTGGAGAAGCCCTGTTATAAGGGACCGCGGAGAAAAAGCTGGGGGGAGAAATAACCCGCAATGGAGTGTTTCTACAAGAACCACAGAGGAACCCCAGCCATAACAAACCACGAGCACGAGAACAGGCTCGGGAGGAGTGTTGCCCCGCAACAGAAGGTTTTAAAAGGACATACAGGTAAATTCCTTACTCGAAGGTCGTTTTGTGCTATTTTGTAAGAATATGTTACAGGAATGGATGCCGGCGGGAGGAACTGTGATTGCATATCCCGCATGGAGCGGTTGATGGATCAGAAGCTCCAATGTGACATGCTCCGGTATATGGAGTTTAGTCACCAGGGAGTCCTGGGACGCACATAGCAGCACCTGATTGAGGGCTGCATAATGCAACTCCCTCGACAAAGGGGTGTATTAGGAGTCACTTCTGGGCTGACTCTGAAGACAGGGGTTGGCTGAAGAAACCACAAGTATGCAGGGGTGCAGGAACAACACTACCAGCAGCGGGAGCTCGACGAGTGGCCGTCGGGTTCAGGAAGGCCACATCATCATGCAAGACCTCACATCTTCGACGGCAGCACCCCTACGCACCCACCACCAAACCACGATGAACTGAAGCTGGTGAAAGCTTGAAGGCCGTACAACCAGGACAAAGGTCTTTTTTAGGCCACAGCCCAGAACGGCCTTCCTGGAAGATGCGCCAACCTCTTACGCAAGCTCCTCTACCTCCAGGAGCAGATGTAAAATCATGCACACATGTTTGAGGCAGCTCCTGGTCTTGTCCTCGCATTCGGATAAAGGTATGGAACCTCATCGATGATGTCCCCAGTCAGGGATACAAGTTGGTAATATTAAACTGGTTTGAATTTTACACTGGTTTGAGATAACACTAGATTAGTTTATACTGCACACAGGTATGGTTGGAGTTGCCTTTCAAGACAAGGCTCACAAGAATGGGATGTGGACTGATCATTGTCAACAGCCTCAACCCGCATGTGCAATATAGACTTTTCTGAATAACTTCCATGTGATCATTTCCGCTCACAGGGTTGAAGATATTTGAAATTTAACTGGATGAGGCAACAATTCACTCAGTAGCGTTACAATGGGCTAACTCCAGTTTCCAGATTATTTACCAAATCACCACTATCAGTGCTCCGGCTGCACAGAGCTAACAAATAAGTAATGGCCAATCTGGATGATATTGAACATACTGTATTTTACTAAATTAGCCTTATCAGCCACATAGCTATTTGAGGAATTGGTTCTCACCCGTCCAGTTAAATTTAAATTAAGTTGATACCAACTGAAACTATTGATTGTTGGGATACAATCATCCATTTATTGGTCTGGGATCAGCTCTGAGACAAAAAATTAGACCTCTGCTATTTTTAGCTGAAACAATCAAAGTCACAATGATGGACAGCTTTGCTCCACTAAAACCTCTTATCCGTAAATCTTCAGTAATTTCCAAACTGATGCTATTGCCCAAAGATGGGTAATTTACTAATACCATCTCTAGTTACGGAGGCAGATGGGATTAGCATGAGTTATCAAGTGTTCAGTCAAGGTATCAATTGTCAATGGACACCAGGTGCATTCTGGGCATTAAAGAGTGTGTGGATATGCATATACGGCATGCACAAGTCCAAGGTGATACACTTTGGTGGTGGTATATGTTAATCACAAGGGTACAATCAAATCAAAGTATTCGGTGATAGTTTTACCAAACCACATTTAGCACTGGTGTATTATTATGCAAAATCAATGACAACACAGAATGAATGTGTGATCACAAAGTATTTAATGAGAATGTGGATTGATAGAACACCACTATTGAGTTGCTTGCATCCAGTTTCAATCAACAGTGAACGAGGCATACAGTGGCGAAGGGTGCATTCTCGCTACACTAGGAAGGAATGTTATTTTATGTCTTCCTCCATTTGGCCTCAATAGACAGGTTTTGCAAAATTCAGCAAGATTCCCGCTTCTGGGTTTTCATAATACTTGCCAGGGTTATACACCTATGGCTCCTGCTGAGGCAAAGAATAAACATAAAACCTTACATGGTTAATTCCGGATAAAAAGATGCTGGTTCAGTTGTGATGTTGAAACCATCCTCTGCATGATATAATCAATCATAGACTTACAGACTCTGAGAGATCGTTTCTGCGGCTTGGGTTGTCAAACCATGAGTGTTAAGAGTGCTCACTACAGATTGCAGAGATAGCACCAAATAGCAGCTATCTGCATAGGAGATGGGAAGCATTGTTTATGCTTCCTTATGTTTAACTCGGCGCATTTACGATAGCACTGGCGATCTCGAGCTTGTCCTAGCTGCTTGGTCCTGGTCTTTCCAGGAGGAAGGGTGGTGATCTCCTACTTCCTGCTGTTCACCTTTGCCTGGCTTTGTCTTGGCCTCTGTGTGTGTGGGGGGAGTTGTCTGTGGCAGGAAAAGGTTCTGGCTTCTCAGGCTTGCCCTGACCACTCAGTCGTCTTAGGTAGAGGCACTGGCTGTCCAAGGATTCTTTCCCCGGCAATCCAGTCTTGATCACACAGTGGTGCTGGTGGTCTCGGGTCTGTCTCAGTGACTTAGACTTCCTCAAATCTGCAACAGGAAAAGACAACAGTGTGGCCCTTCCCTTCCTTTCACCTCCCTTTATTTCCCTTCCCTCCCCTACCCCTTACCCTCCCGTCCTCCTCGCCATCTTCACTCCCACCTCACTTCCCCACCTTTCCATTCCATGCCTCCACCCTATCCATCCCACTCCTTCTACTCCCCCTTCCCTAATATTTATAATATCATTTATAGATACACATCTATTCAATACTTTAATCACCTCTCCAAACTTTCTTCCAGCATGATGAATCCTTACAATTCCATGCTAGCTTTCAGTGATCACTGGAACATTTTCATTGAGTCTAGTCATTCCATATTTAATTGGAAACCACATGCAATTTCCCAACAATAGGTGCCAAGCCAATCGTCTCTAATTTCCTTGTTTTTATCTTTCAATTTTCAGCACCGTTGGTTCATAGTTCCATGTTGATATTATCTATGTGAAATCAGCATGCATGCCCATGCCAGTGTGGATTGGAATGCTCCATTTTATGCTTTCCCCTCTTCTAATATTTCTCCTTCAATAATGTTGAAGCTGAAATTTTCTCACTGCTTGCAGATTACAGGTAATGACAAATATTGTTCATGTGTGGAGACAAAAGTACACTTCCATTTCCTTTATGGCAGTGATGCAGCTGATTCCAGGCTAAGATTTATTTCAAACCTGAATGATAAATTCGCTATGGCCGTGTGAAATATTAAACTTCAATTTAACTGTTCAGGATTATCTCTAAAAATGACAAGGTACAACAGTCAACATGTGTGAAATACATGATTGCCTTACAACGTTCATCGATGTGCAATCTTGGGGCAACTCGCAACCTTGCTTAAAAGTTCACTCACATTCAGCAGCACTAAACATGCCATGCTGTAACATCAGCATTTTGAAGGAAATGGCAGGAATTTCACAGATAGGTTCCCAAGCACTAAGATGACTACATTAACACATTTACCTATACTGAATGGCAATATCTAAGCAAAAATAATATATATTAATTGAATTCATATTTTGCCATCTATAATATTATGTTCTATCTACAAATTAGAAAAAAATGAAAGACGTTTATTTCAGTTATTTCAGTAAGCCAGACATTGAGAGGTAGCATTCCGAATGGAGGTGTCCCTCATCTTCCATTCTTTGCACAGTGAAATGCTTCTTCCATAACACAAAATTATAATTTAGAATAAATGCTTGTTGTAATTGTTAGCTGAAGCTATTTTTCATCTTAAGAGATGAGGAACCTTGCGATGAAGTCCCACAAACCTTTCTGGTCTTCCGTTAAATCCCTGGAAGACTTTGACTCAAAGACTGAGTGGCGCAGAGCCTGGAAAGATGCCACCACCAACAACGGAGAGGTCATCACAGGCCCCACAGTGAAACTACCGGGATTTGACCTCCATCGCAAGAAATGGCTAAACCTGAACAAAATCCGCACCCTCCATGCAAGAACAACCCATCACCTTCATAAGTGGGGGATGTCAGGCAGCCCAGCTTGCGACTGCAGACATCCAGACCAGATCATCCCACACATCGTGAATGACTGCTCGCTAGGATATTCCCAGCCTCAACTACCTCCTCTGGCACCTCCCCCCTCAGATTCCTATTAAATCTTGTCCTCTTCACCTTAAACCTATGTCCACTCGTCCTCGATTCACCTACTCTGGGCAAAGGATTTTGTGCATCTACCTGATCTATTCCTCTCATGATTTTGTACACCTCCAAGGAATAGAGTACCAGCCTACTCAACCTCTCCCTATACCACTCTAGTCCTGGCAACATGTCCGTAAATCTTCTCTGTACACTTTTCAGCTTGATAACAGCTTGCGTCTCAGGGAAGTAACATCAATAGATCAAGTAAATCAGTAACATAGTGCCAGGAAGATATCACTATCTTAGCAGCTTCCACACCAAGATCTAAGTTTCTCTCTACAAACTCGGGATGCTCAGAACTAAAGAATTTAACGATGGAAATACCTCTCTAGTAGTTTGCATTGTGAACCAGTGTCACTGAGGAAGAGAAAATAATTGTCGGCCTGATTTTGTAAAGCAAGCGTGTGATGGATATAAGTAGGAGATGAGGAGATATGAGAGCAGTAAATCGCTGAAAGATATTTTATATGTCTTAAACAGTTGTGTGTTAGCTACAGTGCGGTATTGGTATATCCTTTATCAAAGGGCATTGGTTTATTATTGGCACATGTGCTGAGATGCTGTGAGTGAAAATCTTTGTTTGCATGCAGTCAAATTATTTTATACATGAGTACAATCATGCTGTTGTAGGTAATTTAGATCTGTCTTCACTAAGGAAAACACAAACAATCTTTCTGATATACTAGTGGCCAGAGGATCTGGGATGACGGAGGAACTGAAGGAAATCCACATTAGGCAGGAAATGGTGTTGGGTAGACTGATGGGACTGAAGGCTGATAAATCCCCAGGACCTGATGGTCTGCATCCCAGGTTACTTAAGTAAGTGGCTCTAGAAATTGTTTTGAAAGGGGAGACATTTTTGAAGGGGAGATCATGCTTCACAAGTCTTATGGAATTTCTTGAGGGAGTAACTAGGAAAATGAACAAGGAAGAGCCAGCGGATGTGGTATTTGATAATGTCCTACATAGGAGATTAGTGGGCAAAATTGAGGCACATGGTATTGGGGATAGAGTGCTGACATGGATAGAACATTGGTTAGCTGGCAGGAAACAAAGTGTAGGGATTAATGTGTCCCTTTCAGAATGGCAGACAGTGACTAGTAGGGTGCCGCAAGGCTCGGTGCTGGGACGACAGCTATTTACAATATACATCAATGATTTAGATGATGGGATTCAAAGTAACATTAGCAAATTTGCAAATAACACAAAGCTGCATGGCAGTGTGAACTGTGAAGAGGATGCTATGAGAATGCAGGGTGACTTGGACAGGTTGGGTGAGTGGGCAGATGCATGGCAGATGCAGTTTAATGTGGATAAATGTGAGATTATCCACTTTGGTAGCAAAAACAGGAAGGCAGATTACTATCTAAATGGTGTCGTTGGGAAAAGGGGAAGTACAATGGGATCTGGGGGTCCTTGTACATCCGTCAATGAAAGTAAGCATGCAGGTACAGCAGGCAGTGAAGAAAGTGAATGACATGTTGGCCTTTATAACAAGAGGAGTTGAGTATAGGAGCAAAGAGGTAATTCTGCAGTTGCATAGGGCACTAGTGAGACCACACCTGGATATTGTTTGCAGTTTTGGTCCCCTAATTTGAGGAAGGACATTATTGCTATTGAGTGAGTACAGCGTAGTTTTACAAGGTTAATTCCTGGGATGGTGAGAGAAAGGGGCAGCTGGGCTTGTATACTCTGGTGTTTAGAAGGACGAGAGGGGATCTTATTGAAACATATAAGATTATTATGGGTTTGGACACGCTAGAGGCAGGAAACATGTTCCCAATGTTGGGGGAGTCCAGAACCAGGGGTCACAGTTTAAGAACAAGGGGTAAGCCATTTAGAACGGTGACGAGGAAATACTTTTTCTCACAGAGAGATGTGAGTTTGTGGAATTCTCTGCCTCAGAGTGCGGTGGAGGCCGATTCTCTGTATACTCTCAAGAGAGAGCTAGATAGGGGTCTTAAAGGTAGCGGAGTCACGGGATATGGGTAGAAGGCAAGAACAGGGTACTGATTGGGGATGATCAGCCATGATCACATTAAGTGGCGGTGCTGGCTCGAAGGGCCGAATGGCCTACTCCTGCACCCATTGTCTATTGTCTGTTGTCTATTGCAGGGGAAAGAATAGTGAGGGCTAAAAACTAGTAAATAGGGATGTGGATTATGCCAATGCAGTGACTGGAAATGAAGCAGTGAAGAAACCAAAGTTTCAGGAACTTCATTGATTATGTTATAACCTACACCCATCATTGTAACAGAAAATTGGATCTTCTGTCAACTAAGTTAGCTTGTGGATAATAATTGTATTCTGTAATTTAGACCTAGTTTGTTACCAAATTA
This sequence comes from Leucoraja erinaceus, assembly GCF_028641065.1. NCBI lineage: Eukaryota > Metazoa > Chordata > Chondrichthyes > Rajiformes > Rajidae > Leucoraja > Leucoraja erinaceus. Next base: position 30,123,017 of record NC_073388.1, on the reverse strand, counting down.
AGTATTTCTGTAACCTTCTTTCTGTAATCAAGATCTAGTTTGTTACCTAATGTCTTCATGTTACCTCAATTCTGTAATTAACACCTTGTTTTACTGTTACTCAAGTTTGTGTGTCATTGCAATAGTAATTTAAATAAATAAATAAATAAATAAATGGTATCAGGACCTGGTAACGGGAGGTAAAACAACAAAAACAGACTTGGTTGGTAGTCCCCTTTCTGCAGAGTTTAATGTTATAATAGAGCGATTGTTCCTATTTTCTTTTTCTTTCTTTTCTAGGGTCTACTTTCTCACTTTACTTCCTTCTCTAACTTCTTTTCTAAGGGACTTTCTTTTCCCAACACTCTTGCACTTCACGACTCTTGCGCACTTTCTTTACTTTCTTTACTTCTATCTTTTTCTTAAAGCTCAAAAAAAAATGAAGCGGTACAAAAAATGTATTAAGATATATGTGTTGTGTAGTATTGTAATTTACCGTACTTCTAATAAAAATAAATAAAAAAAATTAAAAAAATGTTTGTGTGTCATCTTGCCAGCTGAGAATGTAAAAGCTGTACCAAAGTCATACTCAGGAAATCTGCCTTCACTGGTCTCCTGGTGTGCACCAGGTTTAATAAATCACCCATTACTTCGAACACCAACACTGCATGGCATTTCAATTTGCTATTACACATGCCATGAAACAAGTACAGCTGAAACTCCCTACATAACTGGCCCATTGTTGTGGTCAGCTGAATGTCATGACAGTTTTGCTAATTGTGCTCTGATATTGGATTCCTTGTGGTTTTCATCCATTAAGCACAAATTTACAGCAATTCCCCACTATGTGCGCTGGATATTCTGCTCATACAACTGACAGAAATGTAAGGTTTAGACTGCAGAAAGTTTTATTATTATGCCAAGTTTCACAGTGCTGGGTCAAGCCTAAATTCATAAAGTCATTGAATCATAAACAGATGCAGCAGAGAGTGAAGCCACATGCAAACTGGAGGAACAACACATCATATTTTGCTATTTTACCCAATGGTGTGAACATTGAATTCTCCAATTTTAGATAGCAACAACCCCCCCCCCCCCTTCTACACCACATCTTCCCTCTTCTTTTCCCAACTCCCATGCCCCTCCCCTGGACCCCACCTGGATACACCTATTTCTCCCCTCCCCCTACCCTTCCACCTACAATTCTTCCTCCAGCTTCACAATTTGCAACTTTTCAACCCTTATGTCTCACATCTTCTGTCCCCCTGTTTTCCAATTGTCTTCCTATTCACCCCCCCCCCCCCCCCCCCCCCCCCCCCCTCATCTCCTGCATCAACCTATTACCTGCCAGGTCCCCTGTCAATTAGTCAGAAAAAGGTCCCAACCACAATATCATCTATCTATGTTCTCCAGACGTTGTTGCCTGACCCGATTAGATTCCAGCACTTTTTTTGGCATTTTTTGTATGGCATCATCTGCTGTTCTTGTTTTTACAGAAATAGGTCCTTTGGCCCACTGGGCCCATGCCGATGGTGCTGGTTAGTGTTGTATTGTAGTGCACAGAAAGCTGGGCATGGATGAGAATCACACTCAGTAAGTACAAGTGTATTAGCTGCTTTTAAAATTGTGAGTCTTGAACATTCTAATGCTAGAATTCTAAGGAAGCAGCCTCGTCCATTATGGTTCTGCGTTTCATTATTCTTAACATGTGTATTTGAGTATAAATGGGCTAAAATTGCCCTCCAGAAGGAATCTTGTGCGGAAGCAAAAAAATCCTTGTAGCCATAAGAATGTCCTGATGAATTTCTGATTAAAAATAATTTCACTTACAAAAATAAATGTACCCAATTGTTTCTGTACACTCAATTCAGTTGTTAGCCAAGGTGTTGACTTCTGTGATATTGATTCAAACCTGCTGGATAATCATTTCAAACTGATATCACAGTTTGAGAATTCTGTAATGCAGATGACAGCAAGCTCCGAGATTGATTTATTGACTGCATTGCAGAAGACTCTCTGCTGCTGGGGGTAAAAACCAGCAAAATAACCAAAATAATGATGAGAAACTTAACAGTCTGCTAAAATAATACTTTAACATCAGAGACAAACAAAAGAGGCAATCTTTAACCACATCAACTTGGAAAACATATTCCTGTTAGTTTTACAATTTGTATGCCGCATCAGGATGTTAGAAAAAGGATTGAAGCAGTTCTCTTCATTCTCTTCATTTCCTTGAATTAAAACAAAAAAGCAAAAGGGATTTGGATGTTAACTAAGCCTGGTATTATTTGAGACATTTGAGGAAGCAACACTTTAATGTAAAATGTAAATGTCATGTTATAGTTGAGTAATTTCCCTTTCCAAATAGATATTGTATTGTAAGCATAATTTTCTCCTTTATTTTAAATACTTGGCAAAATATTCACATAATTTTGTTTATAACCCTCTTGGCCCATGTATCTTTGAAGCACATCCAACATGTGCAGCAGATGTTATTACTTACTGCAATGACTAGAGAGCAGATGTTATTGCTCCATTTATACTGTATGTGATACAATTGAACTTAGTACATGCACATTTACATTTTAATCTGGAGGAGAAGTTAGCCACTCAGCTCTTCAGACCTGCTCTGCTATTCACTAAGATTGTGGCTTATTTAATTGGTATAAACAATGTTTCCATTTCTATTTCTTAATTCTTTACTTCAGAATAAAAGAATAAAAAGCAAGTGTGAAACAGCATACAAAAAACAAAAAAACAAAACAAGAATATTTATAAAGTGTCATAAACAATATCTATAAATAAATGAAATTGTATGTGTCCGAAAAGGAGCAGGAAGAAGTCAACGCTTATTAATTCCCACCCCTTATTCAACTGCTTATAATTATCTTATACAAATTTAGCAGCTATATGTACACCATATGTACACCAGCAGCTATATGTACACCAAATTATTTACATTTATACACTAATCAAATATTTACAGCATTACAAAAAAGAGCGAAAAAAAGAAAAAAGAAAAGGAAAAACCCTCATATACTATACAGTATCTCTTAGTCATATATACAACCCATCACCCTGTAATCAGCATAGCAAATATCCCACTGACAATCACCTATCCTCATCCCAATATCCTTTCAAAAAAAATGTTTTTGTACATCTTTTTAAACTGTATTATGTGTGTGCTAAGTTTTATCTCCTGCTCCAGACCATTCCTCAAATTTACCCCACGGATTGCTATGCACATACTTTTAAGAGTTGTTCTGACATTGAGTTTTTTAAAAATTATGTTAACTGTGTTACAGATTCATATTTAGACAAATCAATAAAACTAAGGAAGGGCAGCGTCAAATCCAAGCCTAGTGAATTTTTAAACACATATATAAAAAACACTAATATAACAGATGTATGGAGAATAGTTAATCCAACTGGAAGGGAATACTCATTCTACTCATTGGTACACAAAACCTATTCAAGAATTTATTATTTTTTAGTGGATACAAAATTAATCCCATACACAATTAATCCTAAATATCATAATAGTATTATTTCTGATCACTCCCCATTGACTTTTACTTTAAAACTTGAGGGAATGCCAGGTATAAAATCTTTTTGGAGATATAATACACAATTAGTTAATAACCCACAAGGTTACGTGTATTTAAAACGACAAATGAATTTTTTTTTTTGAGACAAACGAGACACCAGGTATTTCACCATTTTTATTATGGGAAATTTTCAAGGCATTCATCCGTGGAGTTATAATTTCATATCAAAGTTTTAAAAATAAAAAGAATACGACAGAACAATGGATGTTAGAAAAGGAAATTAAACTATTAGAATTAGATAACGCAAAAGACCCAACTATAGATAAACATAATAAGATTACATTATTGAAATTTAAACTTAATCGAATATTATCGGCAAGAGTAATAAGATTATTTCAGATTACAAAACAGATACAGTTTGAATTTGGCGATAAACCACATAAAGTTCTTGCGCGACAATTGAAGAAGCAAGAAAAGGAAAATACTATTATTAAAATCAAATCAGAGAATGGGGAACTATTAACTCTACCCAAGGATATGAATAAAAGGTTCGCTCAATTCTATCAAAACTTATATACATCTAAAACTAAAATAGAAGACAAGAAAATTCTACATGAATTTTTTTTTAGATAATTACTTAAATTATCTGCCGAAAAAATTACTGGATAGCTTAGAACAAGATAAAATTAGGAGCTCAGATCACGTCAAAAAATAAGAGCAAAACATTGATAAAAATAACTGAAAAATGGGACCAAACGCCAGACAATCCATAACAGTTATAATCAAAATGCATCAATTTTATGCAGAAAGATTTCAGGAGTTAATGGTACCCACAATTACTTAAATTTTATACACGTAAAATGCCATTACCGAAAAGAAATTACCAGAAACACTAGCAGAATCTACAATCACGCTTATCACTAAAAGTGAAATTAAGTCACTAAAGCCGCAGAAAGCGAATCACCTTTTCAAATTTCCAGCTATAAAAATAATAGTTCTACCACAAATAATATACTTATTTCAATTCATACAAATATATATACCAACATTTATTTTTTTATTTACTCTAATATTACCAATTTTATCTTGGACTATAAAGCACATAGAATCAAAAGAAACCGCTTGTGCAAACCCAAAGAGGTAGGGGGACTGGCACTGCCTAATTTTTTTTATATTATTATTGGGCAGCGCATATTAAGAATATAATTTTTTAGTTGAATAGTCCTTCTCAACAGATGGAATGGATAAGAATGGAGAAAGAGCATTGTTCTCCATACGATTAAGGGACGATCCTCTTCTCCCCGATAAAATTGAACAATACATTATATAAGAAGAATATAATTATACATAATATAATATGAATTTGGAAACAAATAAAATTAACTTTAAAACTAAGAAACCTATCAGCACTAACACTAATAGTGAATAACCCGATATTTAAACCATCTCTTATGGATAAAACATATAGACAATGGGAAAGATTGGGAATTAAAAAGGTGGGTGACATGTATGAAATGGGAAATTTATTATCATTTCAACAATTCAAATCAAAATTTAAACTGAATAACAACAAATACTTTAAATATTTACCGATATGTGACTTTATGAAGAAATATATACCAAGATTTCAGAACATAATGATAGACCCACTGGAAGAAGCAATGAATATTAAGGCGGACTCACAAAAATAATATCATATATCTATATAATAGTATTCTTAACAGAGAATTGCCAGCAACAGAGGCAATTAGAGAAGACTGGGAAAAATAATTAATGATAAAAATTTCCAAAGAAACATGGGAAAAGTATTTGATATATATACATAAATGTTCGATTAATGCTAGACACAATTTAATCCAATTTAAAATATTATAAGGATTATATTATTCAAAAACTAGGTTGAATAAATTCTATTCAAATATTTCTCCCATCTGTGACAAATGTCTCTCTCAAAATGCCAATATCACACACTCTTTTGTTTCTTGTACAAAACTTCATAAATTTGGGTGTGATATATTTGATATATTCACTAGTCTATTTAAGATAAAAATGGAACCTAATACTGAAATGATTATATTCGGACTACTGGGAGACGAGAACAAATTAAAAATACCCCAAAATTCATTTTTTTTAAATTATGGTTTAATAACAGCAAAAAAACTTATACTTAAATTTTGGAAAAATGAAACTATACCAACATTTAAAATGTGGACCAGTAATATGTTGGACGCAGGCCACCTGGAAGGAATGAGACTCCTCCTAATAGACAAACAAGACCAATTCTTAACGAGTTGGTCTCCATTTATTGATTTTTTGGATTCATGTCGTGCAACAGTAAAAACTAAACGTTTCAGGTATGAGATAAAGATGTTCAAGAATATAAAAAAAGCATCTCCTTGTGGCGAGTGGATAATCTCCCTCCTGCTTCACTTTCCTACATTTTTTTTCTTTACTAGCTCTTTTTCTTGTTTTTTTTTTGTTTCACACACACTCGACTTTCCTCTATTCTTTACTATCTCTTTCTTTCTTATCTCTCCTAAAAAAAAAGGAAGTTATACAGAGAATGTATTATGTTAACATAATTTTGGGAACCTGTAAAAAGGTACCACTGTATTGTACTTACTTCTAATAAATAAAATTAAAAAAATAAAATTAAATTATGTTCCCCTCTCAAATTATACCCACCCTGCCTTTCCATAAACAGTTTTTGTATATTTCCTGGGAGTAAATTATTTCTTGCTTTGTACATGATTTGTGCAGTCTTAAATTTAACTAGATCAGTGAACTTCAGTGTATGTGACTTTAAGAATAATAAATTGTTATGTTCAAGATATTCAACGTTATTGATAATTCTTATTGCTCTTTTTTGTAATGTGCATAATGGCTGTAGATTGGTTTTGTAGGTGTTACCCCATATCTCCACACAGTAACTCAGATATGGCAATATGAGTATATTATACAGAGTATGTAATGATTTGTAGTGCAGAAAGTGTCTTGATTTTCCCAATATTGCTATAGACTTTGCCAGTTTTGCTTTGACATGGTTTATATGTGGTTTCCAGCAGATTTTGTGGTCTAAGATTAATAGTATTTATATAATAGTATTTATACAATACTATTATTCAAAAATGTTATTGTCTACTAAAAAATTGAACAATAAATGTTAGAAATTTCTGGAATATTATTTGACTCTGAGATACCTATCTACAGTGCATTGAGAAAGTATTCAGACCCCTTCACCTTTTCCACATTTTGTAACATTACAGCCTTATTCTAAAATTGGTTACAGTCATTTTTTTAAATCATCAATCTACGCACAAAACCTCATAATATAAAAGCGAAAACAGGTGTTTAGTAATTATTGCAAAATAATTTAAAAAAAAAAACTGAAATATCATATTTACGTAAGTATTCAGACCCTTTGCTGTGACTCTCAAAATTGAGCTTTGGTGCATCGTGTTTCCGTTGATTATCCTTGAGATGTTTCTACAACTTGATAGGAGTCTACAAGTGGTAAATTAAATTGATTGTACATGATTTGGAAAGGAGGCACACACCTGTCTATATAAGGTCCCACAGTTGACAATGCATGACAGAGCAAAAAACAAGCCATGAAGAGGAAGGACTTGGCTGTAGACCTTCCGAGACAGGATTGTGTTGAGACACAGATCTGGGGGAAGGATATAAAACATTTTTTGGAGCATTGCAGGTCCCGAAGAGCACAGTGGCCTCTGTCATTCATAAATAGAACTTTGAAACCACCAGGACTCTTCATAGAGCCTGGCCAAACTGAGCAATCGGGGGAGAAGGGCCATAGGATAGAGACTTACTAACATATTCAGGGAGGTGACCAAGAACCCGATGGTCACTCTGACAGAGCTCCAGAGTTCCTCTGTGGAGATGGGAGAAACTTCCAGAAGGACAACTATATTTGCAGCACTCCACCAATCAGGCCTTTATTGTAGAATGGCCAGACAGAAGCCACTCCTCAGATAAAGGCACATGACAGCCCACTTGGAGTTTGCCAAAAGGAACCTAAGCAAAATTCCCTGGCCTGATGAAACCAAGATTGAACTCATTAGCCTGAATGCCAAGTGTCACGGCTGGAGTAAAACAGGCTCCGCTCATCACCTGGCCAATACCATATCTACGGTGAAGCATGGTGGTGGCAGCATCATGCTGTAGGGATGTTTTTCAGCGGTAGGAACTAGGAGACCAGTCAGGATCGAGGTAAAGATGAACGGAGCAAAGTATAGAGAGATCCTTGATGAAAACCTGCTCCAGAGCATTCAGGACCTCGGACTGGGGCAGACGTTCACCTTCCAACAGGACAACGTCCTAAAGCTCACGTCCAAGACAACGTAGGAGTGGCTTTGTGACAAGTCTGTGAATGTCCGTAAGTGGCCCGGCTAGAGCCCGGACTTGAACCTGATCGAACATCTCTGGAGAGACCTGAAAATAGCTGTGCATCAACACTCCCCATCCAACCTGAGAGAGCTTGAGAGGATCTGCTGAGAAGAATGGGATAAATTACCCAAATACAGGTGTGCCAACTTGTAGCGTGATACCCAAGAAGACTTGAGGTTGTAATCAATGCCAAAGGTGCCTCAATAAAGTACTGAGTAAAGGGTCTGAATACTTATGTAAATGTGATATTTCAGTTATTTATTTTTAATTATTTTGCAAAAATTTCTAAACATCTGTTTTCTCGTTTTTATTGTGGGCTATTGTGTGTAGATTGCTGATAAAAAAAATGAATTTAATCCATTTTAGAATAAGGCTGTAACGTAACAAAATGTGGAAAAAGTGAAGGGGTCTGAATACTTTCTGAATGCACTGTATCTTTCCCAGAGTTCATTGTTTGAATGAATCCAATTGGATCTCCAATTCACATTTGCAAATTGTCTTTCTTCAAAATCATTAAATATAATTGACTATCCTTTACAGATGTTTACAGGCACATACCAAACATTACTCCTCACTTGTCAAATACCTCTCTACTGTGGCCTTAACAACATTTTGCTTCCACCATCCTTTGAGGAAAAAGGTACCACACACAACTTTCTGAGGGAGAAGAATTCAACTTACCTTTGCCTTAAGTGGGCACATTGGCCTCGAGTTCTAGTTTCTCCCATTACAGTAGCATTTTTAGTTTAGTTTAATTTACTTTAGTTTAGAGATACAGCGTGGAAACAGGCTCTTCGGCCCACCAAGTCCGCGCCAACTCATGATCACCCCATATACCTGCTCTATCCTACATACTCGGGACAATTTACAGAATCCAATTAACCTACAAACCTGTACATCTTTGCAATGTGGGAGGAAACAGGAGCATCTGGAGAAAACCCACATGGACACAGGAAGAATGTGCAAACTCCACACAGACAAGCATCCTTAGTCAGGGTCAAAGCTGGGTTTCTGGTGTGTAAGGCAGCAACTCTACCATTGTGCCATCCATTTGCTCTACATTTATTCTGCTAAGAAGTCTCAGAAACATAAATGTTTCAATCGAGTTGCCTTTCACTTTCCTAAACTCCAAAACATTCAAACCTTGCTTGTCTAATCATTCCTCATAAGGCAACTTACCTATTTCAATTAGTAAAATGCTGTGTATGTTCTTTTACTCCCTGAGAGATCAGTGATTGCAAAATATGTCCATTTATTCTAATAGAATGAAAAGATCTATTCTCAACAGAAAATCAACATCAATTTTCTGGACCGCAAGAAGAACGAGCAATGAAAATGTTTCGTAATAAAAGTATTTGTCTCCCGGATTTGAGCCTGAATGACCAGTTTGAATGAATCCAATTGAATTTCCAATTCAGTTGCTATTAATGGTCTATTATCAATATAATTAATAATATTTAGTTTGATTGTGCAAAAGGTAGTGTATCCCTTCTAATTAATTGTAGTCTTTGACACAACTGGCCAGATGATTTTTCTCCAATACCTACCTTTGTCCTGCTGGACAAGGCTCCATCTGTCTGTGCCTATACACATCTATTTGATTTAGTGCTCATGATGTAGTCTTTACACTGGAGAAGCCAAATACATATCGGAATGGCTTTGCAAAACTGTCCACAAGGGTGTCTGAAAATTTCCATCCCACTCCGATTCTGACCTCTCTTTCCCAGGCCTCCTACACGGTTTTTTAAATCAAAAAAATTATTGAATTATTAAAAATAATATTTACAATAAAGAAAACCAGAACCCACCACCATAATACAATACAAACAAATATCTTAAATAAACTACTATATAACTATGTTACAATCTTTATTGAAGATGCATTCAACACCCTGCGGTGCCCAGCGGTCCCGGAAATCCCCCAGGGTGCCCGTGGACAGGGCGTAGTTCCTTTCTAACACCACCCAGGCACGGACGTAACCCCAGAAAAGGGACAGGCAGCCGGCTCGGGCAGAGCCCTCTTCCGCCCCTTACACTGTAGCAGTATGATAATCATTGTTTAATCTGACGCTCTCCCTTAATCCTTGAATACGGTGTGTAATGATATTGCAGATGACCTTCTGTCCAGCTGTTGATTAAGAGAAGCCTGGTGTGATAATAGTTGGCGGGACCAGACTTGACTTACTCTTTGGGCAATTTTTCACATTATAATTTTATTGCAAAACACTGTGTTACAGTTTTACTGTAAAGTGATTTCATTAAAATTATTAATTGATTTTAAATGGAAGGTGAAAGTTTTTTTCACAAAAATATGTTTATTTATCCCGTGAACCCATTTTTTGTTAGATTAATGGAATTGTGCTAGTTTGCCAATCTATATTGCAAGGAAGAAATTTCTATTATGTTCCAGTATACTGACTGAATATATTGCTTCATGCAATGTATTTGTGCATATTCCAATTAATTCTAGTGAGATATTAATATAATTCATTTAGTATCATTTTATATTATGTGATTTCCTAATTGTTCATAAAGTGAAATCTCAATGACAGTCTATGATTTTTAATATTTAGTTTTACAAACTGACCTCCAAATGGACAGATTATTATTTTAATAGAGTTGGAAAGAAAAAAGTTTTGGGCTGCCAATACCTGCCGTGGTTGTAGCTTTCCTAGTTAATATATAGAATTTCATTTAATTGTTACATAAAGAAAAATATAACTTTTGAAGGTTTCCTCCAAGGAGGTCCAATTTAAAAAGTGGTACAAAGAATTCTGTTAAAATATCTATTCATAGATTAAAAACTGCATCTGGGACGTAAAAAGGTATAATGCCTGCTGATATTGGCATAATTAATAAGAAATATTTCAAAATGATCAATTGATTCCGTTTGAAATGACCTGACAAATAGGACAATGTTAGTTTCACTGGAGAGTTCCAATTAGAAGAATTACAATACAAGAACTTAATGGAAAATCAAACACAAATGAATTATGTTAAATATATATGGTATTATGTAACATATTTTAAATAACTTGAATCTGCTTTATTTGTTAAAGAAGGAATTTGTACATCCTCCCCATGACTTGCGTGGCTTTTCTACAAGATATTCGGTTTCCTCCACACTCTAAAGATGAACAGGTTTGTACGTTAATTGGTTTGGTACTAAAAAAAAAGTAAATTGTCCCTAGTGTATGTAGGATAGTATTAATGTGCGGTGATCGCTGGTCAGCACAGACTCGGTGGATCGAAGGGCCTGTTTCCGCACTGTATCTCTAAATTAAACTAAAATCAGTGATACAATGTATCCAGACATTAATAGCACAAAATTGAAGTTTAAAGTGAAACCTTTACAAACCCATAATAGATAATTGCAAATTAAGATTGTGGTTGGCGTTGTGCAGTGTATTTCAAGAGTCTGATGGTTGATGTGAATAAACTGATCTTGATCCCGAGAGTGACCATTACCAGATTCCTGAACTATCTTCCTGAAGATAGGAGAAAGGTGAGTGCATTACCAGGGTGGTGTGGGTCTTTCATGATATAAGCTGCCTTTTTGAGGCAGTGTTTCCTGTAGATTCCCTCGATGGGGAAATTAATACCTGTGATGGATTGGGGAATGTCCACCTCTTTCTGCAGCCTCCTTTGCTTTTGGGTGCTCATGTTACTGAACCAGGACATATTGCAACCAATCAATATAAGGTCATAAGGTCATAGGTGATAGGAGCAGAATTAGGCCATTCGGTCCATTAAATCTTCTCCACCAATCATGGCTGATCTATCTCTCCGTTCTAACCCCATTCTCCTGCTTTCTCCCATAACCTCTGACACCTGTACTAATACAGAATCTATCTATCTCTGCCTTAAAAATATCAACTGACTTGCCCTCCACAGCCTTCTGTGGCAAAGATTTCCACAGATTCTCCAACCTCTCACCAAAGATATTTCTCCACATCTCCCTCCTAAAAGAAGGTTAATTAATTCTGAGGCTATGACCTCTAGCCCCAGACTCTCCCACTAGTGGAAACATCCTCCACATCCACTCTATCCAAGCCTTTCACTATATTTATGTTTTAATGAGGTCCACCCTCATTCTTCTAAACTCCAGCGAGTACAGGGCCAGTACTGAAAAACGCTCATCATAGGTTAACCTACTCATTCGTGGGATCATTCTTATAAACCTCTGGACCCTCTCCAGAGCCAGCATATCCTTCATCAGATATGGTGCCCAAAATTGCTCACAATATTCCAAATGCAGCCTTTCCAGTGCCTCATAGAGCCTCAACATTACATCTCTGTTTTTGTATACAAGCCCTCTTGAAATAAATGCTAGCATTGAGTTTGCTTTCTTTACTACCGATTCAACTTGCAGATTAACCTTTTGGGAATCCTGCACCAACGCACTTCCAAATCCCTTTACACCTCAGATTTCTGGATTCTCTCCCCATTTAGAAAATAGTCTGTGCCTTTATTCCTACTAACAAAATGCATAACTCCACACTTTGCTACACTATATTCCATCTGACACTTCTATGACCACTCTGCCAACCTGTCCAAATCCTTTTGCAGTGTCCCTGCTTTCTCTACTCTACCTGCCCCTCCACCTATTTGCGTATATCATCTGCAATCTTGGCCACAAATCCTTCAATCCTCTCATCAAAATCATTAATATACAACATGAAGATTAGCGGCCCCAGATCCGACCCACTGCAGAATATGATCTCTACCAAGCATCTGTCGAAGTTCTACAGATTATTCAGCAACATGTCACGTCTCTTCAAACTTCTGATGAAGTTGTTGAGCTTCCTTGGTGATTGCATTAATATGTTGAGCCAAGGAGAAGTCTTCAGAGATAAGCAGGTCCAGGAACCTGAAGCTGTTAGCTCTCCCACTGTCATTCTGTTGATGAATGAATTGATAAGTTTATTGGCCAAGTATTCATATACAAGGAATTTGCCTTGGTGCTCCACCCGCAAGTGACAACATGGCATACAGTGACAGTTAGGAATGACACATAAAACATTAAACATTAAGAAGTCTGAAGAAGGGTTTCGGCCCGAAACGTTGCCTATTTCCTTCGCTCCATAGATGCTGCTGCACCCGCTGAGTTTCTTCAACTTTTTTGTGTACCTTCGATTTTCTAGCATCTGCAGTTCCTTCTTAAAAACATTAATAATAAATTGGTGAAAACAGATTCATGGAACCCCAGCTTTCCCTACCTGGTCAACAATCAGTTCCTTGGTCTCGCTAACATTGAGAGCTCTCTTTTGTGCACTCTGACATCGTTAATTGTTTTTCATAGAGCAACAATGGTATTATTGGCAAATTTAACAAAGGCATTAGAGCTGTTTCTGGCTTCACATTCATGTGTGTGGAGAGAGTAGAGCAGGGGCCTGAGTACATGGACTTGAGGTGTTCTTGTGCTAATCTTCAGTGAAGTATTGTTTCCAATTCGTACAAGTCTCTCCATAATGAAGTCAAGGATCAAACTGCATGAGGATGTAAAAACCTAATTCACTGAGTTTGACAATGTTTACAGTGGATGATGGTGATCAACGCCAGGCTGTAGTCACTAGATGTACAAGTACATTAACTCCTAAAAGTGACAAGTCAGGTAGAAAAGTGGTGAAGAAGATAAAATTGGTAGAGATTGGTTAGATGTTAGACTTTACAGATACAGCTTGGAAACAGGCCCTTTGGCCCACTGATTCCAAGCCGACCAAGATCACCCATTGACTATCACTATCCTACACATTAGGGGCAATTTACAATTGACAAAAGTTAATTAACCTGCAAACCTGTATGTCTTTGGAGGGTTGGAAGAAACTGGAGCACAGAAAGTAAACCCACTCAGTCAAAGGGAGAATGTACAAAATCTGGGCAGACAGCACCTGTGGGCTTCTGGCACTGAAAGGCAGCAACTCTACTGCTTTGCCACTATGCCACCCTAAGTGCTGGCTGAAAGTGGGTATAAAGATAAATTCATATCAAAGCACTTCATGAGGTATCAATCGGAGCAGTCAAATGAAATTCAAAATACCCTGAGAGGTACCAGAAAATACTCGGCAGCACGGTGGTGCAACGGTAGAGTTGCTGCCTTACAACGCTTGCAGTGTCGTGTTCAATCTTGACTATGGTTTCTGTCTGTATGGAGTTTGTATGTTCTCCCCGTGACCTGCGTGGGTTTTTTCCGAGATCTTCGGTTTTCTCACACACTCCAAAGACGTACAGGTGCAGGTTAATTGGCTTGGTAAATGTAAAAAAAAATTGTCCCTAATGTGTGTAACATAGTGTTAATATGTGGGATTGCCGGTCTGCGCGGACTCAGTGGGCCGAATGGCCTGTTTCCGCACTGTATCTCTAAACTAAACTAAACTAAGGTAAAATAAATATTGCTGGAAAAATGAGAGACAAGAACGGAATGATTTCTATTAGCCTTAATTAGCCAAGACATGACATGTGAGATTGGAGAGATTATTTGGAACTGTATTCAACATCTGAAGGTCACAGCTTGAATATTGCATTCAGTTCTGGAAAGAAAATGATAAAAGATGTAATTACACGGCCGAAGATTTTCAAAACATGCTTCCAGAGATATAATATCGAGCGAAGAGGAAGGATTGAATAAACCAGTGTTCTTTTCTTTCAAACAAGGGACTCAGAGCATAGACTTAATCGGTGTGCATAAAATTGTAAGGATTCTGGACAGACTGAATCAAAATGACCAGTTCTGTAGAACCACAGCAGAAAGGTCAAAAATCAAGGAATTCAGATTTAAAGTAATGGGTCAAAACATTAGAGGGGAGAGGCAGTAATCAGTTTTCACCCAGAGGTTGGTAGGTGAGTGGAACTTAATGCATGCAAAGGTTGCAGAGACACAAATCATCATCACCTTTTGGATATATAGTTTAACAGAGTCTAAGTGACAGGATATAGGAAACTCTGTGTCAAGAAGATACAATTTAATTGTTATTTGGACCCCTTGAGGTCCAAACGAAATGCCGTTTCTGCAGCCATACATTACATTACAACAAATAGACCCAAGACACAACATAATTTACATAAACATCCATCACATCGCTGTAATGGAAGGCCAAAAAAACTTATCTCTCCACTGCACTCTCTCCCCCCCCCCCCCCCCCCCCCCCATGTCAGAGTCAAAGTCAAAGCCTCCGGCTGGCGATGGCAATTGTCCCACGGCCATTAAAGCCACGCCGGGTGGTGCGAGGTCGCACACCGGGTCTTGGTGTTGGAGCCCCCGGCGTGCGCTCGCAAAGTCCCGCAGCCATTCCAAGCCGCGCGGGGCGGTGCTGTAAGGCCCCGCTCCAGGAGCTGTTCAACCCCGCAACTCGGGCGGGAGAAGTCGCCGTTGCGAGAGCCCTGAAAAGCGGTCTCCCTCCAGGGACCCGCGGGCTCCCGGTGCCGCCGTCCACCAGACCTACAGTTGAATCCTCCGAATCTCCGGAGGTCGGGCCGCAGCAGCAGCAGCGCTCCTCCACCGCTCCACCCGCTCCGGACTCGGCCAGCTCCACGGCGGTGACAGCGAGTCATCGGCACCAGAGTCCCCGGTCTCTTCCTGTTGGAGGCCGCTCCTCGTTGCAGCCCCAACGATAACAGAGACTCGACAAGAAAAGGTCGGGTTTCCCATGCAGGGAGAGATTTAAAAGTTTCCCCCCTGCCTCCCTCCCACCCCACCCCCCCACACACACACCCCAACAAAAAATAACAAAAACTACATAGAAACATAGACAGAAAATAATAAAAACGCGGACGGGCTGCAGAGGCATTCAGTCCATTCAGGGAGAAAATCGATAGGCAAGGTGATGAAACATTTGAGTTTGTGACAATTACTGTCAATTACTGACAATTATTGAAATTTAAATATTACATGTGCAGTTTCAAATCAAGAAATGTTGTTGAAATTAAAATTAATTCTGCCTTATTCCTTTTGCAATTTTTCTCTTGCCCAGTGTTTTCTTTTTATATGTGATTTAAACTATGTTTCATATATCCTATTTTAAACCTTTTGGCTCAGTCTGTGGCCTGGTTATCAATTGGGGCATGTTACGTGAGTCGAGGGCTTGGGAGTATGGTTTGATGTTTACAAGAAAAGCCAGAAGGCAGATTCACAATGTTCATCACTTGAACTGGAATTCCGCCTGGGATAACAATTATATTTGGGGTGAAGGGCAGGTGATCAAGTAATGTAGGTCTGATTCATAAATCTTTGGGGGGGGGGTAAGATTATTACTCAGGGGGAAGGTGGTCTAATCCTAACCATTTACAGATTCTTCACCTACTATAGATTCAGACCTGCAGTCAATGACCATTCCTTTACCATGTAATGGGTCTCTGTGCATGGGTTTTATGCAAGTTAAGGGCCTGTCCTACTGTACGAGGTAATTCAACAGCTCTCCCAAGTTTAAAAAAAATCAAATTCATGGTAAGTACGTAGAATGTACGTAGCGGCTACATCAGAGCTCGTGGATGTCCCGTAGTGGCTCGTAATGCTAACGGCAGGTACTCGGGAAAAGCGGTAACTCGTGCAGTTTTTTCAGCATTGTGAAAAATGTCCACGAGAGCCCCAAGTACCTCCAAACGTATCTCGTAGACGGCTATAATTCTCCGAGCTCGAATCAGGGGAATTTCAGGAGAACTCTTGAATTACCTCGAACAGTGGGACAGGCCCTTTAAGGTCTGCTCACTAATTATGATGCTTTTCATGATGTGTGACAAGAATGAACTTAGCCAGTAGAGGGGAAGACAATTAGAATATATTAGGCTGATGTTATAACTGTTAGTGAAAGGGAAAAAAAGTAACATACCCTCCAGCCTTAAGGAAATGTTCACCTGGATTAAATTTGAAACAAATTACCAGGGAATTGATAGCATTACATTATCAATTAAGCACAAGTTTTGGCTTGGTAATTGTTTGTAACCGACTGACAATTCATCACTTAAAAATTATTGGATAACAATGCTGCTTATGCAAGTTTTGTGAACGTTGATATCAATAGATCTTCTTGAACAGGTCAATTTTAAAATGCTAATCACTGACTTAACTAGGTCCGATATCCTCACACAATATAGTTTCAGGTCAAACTGCCTGGCTCACGTTTTTCTTGATACAATAACTATGAGTTATAGTGCCATAGAGTAATTGGCAATTGGTGTATATACTGTACATAGGAAAGAGAAAGGAGCTGAAACTTAATTATTTTTTTTAATCCATTAATCTATCCCAAATGTGTGAAAAGGTAATGGGTCTATGCTGTACTCTGCTTCCATTAGGATGATATTCTGAAAAGGAGTATAATCAGAAGACCCCTGGTTATCAAATGCTGCTGATGAGAGGTGCAAATGCTATATATAAATGTCTATTTGAGAGTACAATACATCATATATTAGGTTATTTAGTCGGAATAATAAATATACTGTATATTAAGCCAATAATTGTGTGATTATGTAGAGCACAATATGTAAGTACCTTCAATGCATTGATTTCTGGAGATATCCACAAAACTGTAGCTTGGTGAGAGGCAGGGAATCACTCCCAGTCACTCCCTATATGTGTTTCTGTGCATTTGAACCTGTAGTTTCTGTTAGATTTGAAAGGTAATGTAAATAATTCCACACCATTGCAAAAATTTAATTGGGGACCCAGGAATTGCACCTCTCACCAGAAGATATCCTATCTCTCTCCCAAATGCTGCTAAAATGTTTATATGTAATGTTATTTTTGAACACAAGACTGTTAGCTGAGTCCTTGGTCTTGACTTGACAGTTTTCATTTTTATTCAAAGGTAGACAAAAAATGCTGGAGTAACTCAATGGGTGATGCAGCATCTACGGAGAAAAGGAATGGGTGACGTTTCCGATCGAAACCCTTCTTCAGACTGATGTCGGGGAGGTGATGGGACAAAGATAGAAAGTAGGAGGAGATACTGGGACCAGTAGGGGAACTGGGAAGGGGAGGGAAGGGAGTGAGAAAGCAAGGGCTATCTGATATTAGAGAAGTCAACATTCATACTGCTGGGGTGTAAACTAGAGATGTTAATGTTCATACTGCTGGGGTGTAAACTACCCAAGCAAAATAAAAAGTGCTATTCCTCCAATTAGAACTGGACCTCACTTTGACAATGGAGGAGGCCCAGGCAGAAAGATCAGATTGGGAATGGGAGGATGAGTGTTGAAGTGCTGAGCAACCAGGCGATCAGGTAGGTTTACGACGGACTGAGGTTTACGACGGAGGTGTTCAGCGAAACAATCGCCGAGCCTGCACTTGATCTTTTTATTCATCGTTCTTTTATTCTTTTTATTCCAGCCACTAAAATCAATTTAGCAAATTGAAGCAATTAGACTTGAAAATAATAGCAATAAAATAACAATATTTAATAGCTTTTCACTGTACCTCTGTACATATAACAATAAATTAAACTAAACTAGACTATTAACCAAAATGTCTTGTTATAGAAATAACTATGAGAACACAAACATGAAACAAATTTGTTGTTGGACTATAGTCCTCTGCTCCTTCTCCATACACTTGAACATCAAAGCTTAAGATTTTCCATAAGATTATATTGTACAAAATATGATTAATGGACCCACAATACCTCTATTCTGATCAAGAAGGCTCATCAGCGTCTCTTCTTCCTGAGGAGACTGAGGAAGGTCCATCTGTCTCCTCAGATCCTGGTGAACTTCTACCGCTGCACCATCGAAATGGCTGTTTTGTTTGAAAAGTGATTTCATAATTCATGAAATGTATATTTGTATTGCAGGCCGTTTGGAACTTCACCACCTGCTGGTAATTAACACTAATATAAGTGTTTGTATGATGACAGATAGGACTGACAATATAGTCACCATTATTTAAAAATTATTATATTTTATCAGGCAATGTTGTGTTTACTTACTTTAGTGCTATATGCATGTTTTTATGCGCTTTTATTTAAGTGATACCAAAGATTAACAGCAAAAAATAACATATTTCAAAATTTAACATCGTTTTTTTGAGTTCCTTTACCGCAATGAACACTTGAGGGAAAGCTTTAATAAACGCAATGTGAAAAATATTTTTTCACATTGCGACTTTTTTGCATAATGAATGAAATGCAAAATATTCTGATGTATGTCTGATACCACAGATCCGTGACGACTGATAGCAAGATCGAATTTCAAACTGTTTAACTGTTTAAGAGAGAATGTGGCAATGCTTCAGACAGACCATGAAGCATGTGTAAGAAGGAACTGGTTTACACCAAAGATAGACACAAAATGTTGGAGTAACTCAGGGCTCAAGCAGCATCTCTGGAGAAAAGGAATGGATGACATTTCAAGTCGAGACCCATGAAGCATTTTTAGTTACTAGAAATCCCAGCAGTCTCTCATGGTGAGCAGCACCTATAGGCTTGCATAAATATATTATATTAAGTTATGCATAATATTTTAATCCCACGGCTTGGTGCAGTTATATAGTTACAAGATCAAAAGGTCTAATTGCTGTGAATGGGTAGATCCTGCTGTGAGCAGTTCTGCCTAGGAACATCCCAAGGACAATTTTATATTGAATAGGTTACAATTTTCTAGGGCAACCTCTTAAAGTCAAAAGAAGAAAATAAGTTGCTTTCATTTCTGCATCTTTTATAAAATCTAATACTTTGAAATTTGAGATACACATGAGTTGGGCTTCAAGT
The DNA here is from genome assembly GCF_028641065.1 of Leucoraja erinaceus. Lineage (NCBI taxonomy): Eukaryota > Metazoa > Chordata > Chondrichthyes > Rajiformes > Rajidae > Leucoraja > Leucoraja erinaceus. The sequence goes on along the minus strand of NC_073388.1, from coordinate 30,103,384 downwards.
TTAAAATAGGTTGAGTGCTAAGATCTTGAATATTTCTGTCCTTTACAACTATTTCACACAACTGTGGCATTAGACAATGCTTAATACAATTAAATTGTAATAAAAAAATGTTTTTAATTGTGTTAAACAAATTTAATTTTAATTGGTGTTGTACAGTCCTCCCCTGTTGAAGATAATGAAATTTGAATCGACAAATTTCACAGTGCTTTCTTTATTCCTCCAATTTCCAGTACTTAATGTGTAGGTTTTTGAGAACATTTATGCTTTACTTATTATATCATTATGACTAATTTAGCTTCATCCCTATAGATGTATCTTTCTGACAAATCATTAACAACATGAGATCAGTTTTGCTGTTACCACTCATTGCCCCTATATTTTTCGTTTTTAGTTTAGCTTAGAGATATAGTGTGGAAACAGGCCCTTCGGCCCACTGAGTCCACACCAACTAGTGATCCCTGCACATTAGCACTATCCTACACACACTAGGGACAATTTACATTTATTCCAAAGCCAATTACCTACAAACCTGTATGTCTTTGGAGTGTGGGACAAAACTGAAGATCTCGGAGAAAACCCATATGGTCACGGGGGAGAACGCACAAACTCTCAACAGAACAGCACACTTCGTTGGGATTGAACCCAGGTCTCTGGTGCTGCAAGTGCTGTAAGGCAGCAACACTACAATTGTGCCACCGTGCTGCAACTATTTGTATGCAAGCTATTGGGAAGCAAAGATATTTTTCTTAGCACTTGGACTCCTCACTTTATTCCATGCTGACTTCAACCTCAAAAATAATTATCTCCAGTTTCGGTAAATAATTGCTTGTCTCCACTTAGACATTCTTTGTGTCAAGAATTATTCTGACATTTCAGGTCAAGGCGTGTCTTCAGACAGAAGAAGGGTCTCGACCCGAAATATTACCCATTCCTTAGCTCCAGAGATGCTGCCTGACCTGTTGAGTTACTCCAGTGTTTTGTGTCTATTTGCAGTGTATACCAGTATCTGCAGTTCCTTCCTACACACAAGGTATTTTAATGATAGATTTAAAAGAGAAGGAGACAATAGCTGAGGATAAAGAACTGCCTGCGAGGATTAATGAGAAATTAAAATGAGAAAGGAAAATATCAGAGTAGGCTAGGTCCAGAGTCACAGCAAAATGGTTCATGGAAATTAATATGGATGAACATAGGCACAGTTACAAGCAAGCTGTAGATTATAGTCTTCAGAATGCATTGAGCCACAGCATATACATCCAAAGCAGGATATTGATAGAAAGTAGCAATGTTACAACATTTTGCGATTTTAAAAATCAAGTCTGCAATTTGTCCCATCAGATAAAGCATAAAAATAAGTTTATTTTGACACCTAATTCACTTTCATATCTTCAGTATTAAAAAAGTTATGGCCATTTTCATACTTGGAAATTAGCATCTTGTTCCCTATTGCTTTACCATTAACATAAAAGCTGTGATGGAGGACAGTCAAAAGCCCATAACTTTCTTAAAAATTAAGAGAACTGAATGAAACTTTCAGTTATTATAGATTGAAGCATTCTGAAACAAATATAAAACATCTTAGTTGGATGACCTGAAATGAAAGCATATAATTAGTTAATTACCTAATTGTGCCTAATTACAAAATTAACTGTTGTGATGGAAATAGTAATAAACACCCAGACTGCCTTAAAAATTCAAAAATGTGATATTCTCAAGATCAGAACTTTAATATTATTGTATTGTAAGTACGTAACAGATAGGTGAATAAATTACAATTTTGTGTGTGTGTGTGTGTGTGTGTGTGTGTGTGTGTGTGTGTGTGTGTGTGTGTGTGTGTGTGTGTGTGTGTGTGTGTGTGTGTGTGTGTGTGTGTGTGTGTGTGTGTGGTATCTTCTCGAAAACCAGACGCAAAATCGCAGATATTTTTACTATTTCGGTAGGGATTGAGCTTATGAGTTCAGAAATCCACTCCCCTAAAGATTTTGTCAATTATTTCCCCAGATTTTTAATAAAATTGTTCACAAAACATCAAAAAAATTAAAAACAAACTGCTGCATGAGTCAGTACCACCTCACAGATGTCCAATCACAACGGATCTCATTTACATATATGACATCACAATGGGACAGGTGTGGGAGATTGGAACCTTCACATGGTCCCACTAAAACCAAACTGCTGCATGAGTCACAGTGCCGACAATAGAGCATGTCATTATACATTGTGAGCGGTATGAGGAAGAAAGATGACAAATGAGTGAACGATTCAGAAAAGAAAAATTTGATTTAATAGATATTTTACAAAATAATCCATATAAATGCTATCAAATCCTATTGCTTTTTTCTCAGGGTAACCAATTTGTTCGGAAAGATATAGGTTATTAGAAATATGTTATTTTCTCTCCAAACACCCCCCCCCCCCCCCCCTCCCCCCTCCATCTCCCCCCCCCCCCTCCCCCTCTCTCCCTCTCCCTCTCTCCTCCTCCCTCCCTCTCCCCCCCTCCCCCCTCCCCCTCCCCCCCCCCTCCCCCCCTCCCCCCCCTCCCTCCCTCTCTCTCTCTCTCTCTCTCTCTCCCCCTCTCTCCCTCTCTCTCCCCTCTCTCTCTCTCTCCCTGCTCTCTCTCTCCCCCCTCTCTCTCTCTCTCCCTCTCTCTCTCCTCTCTCTCTCTCTCCCTCCCTCTCTCTCTCTCTCTCTCTCTTTCTCTCCCCTCTCTCTCTCCTCCCTCTCTCTCTCCCCTCTCTCTCTCTCTCCCCCTCTCTCTCTCTCTCCCCCCTCTCTCTCTCTCCCCCCCCCCTCTATCCCACTGCCTCCCCCCCCCACCCTTCCATCCCTAAACCCCCCTCCACACCCTCCCCCTCACCCCTCCCTTACCAACTTCGCCCTCTCCCCATCCCCTCCCCACATTCCCTCTCCTCCCCATCCCTTTCGCCCCCTCCCTTCTCCGTTCTAAATGGCTTAGTCCTTATTCTTAAACTGTGGCCCCTGGTTCTGGACTCCCCCAACACCGGGAACATGTTTCCTGCCTCTAGCGTGTCCAAACCCTTAACAATCTTATATGTTTCAATTGGATCCGCTCTCATCCTTCTAAACTCCAGAGTGTACAAGCCCAGCTGCTCCATTCTCTCGGCATATGACTGTCCCGCCATCCCGGGAATTAACCTAGTAAACCTATGCGGCACTCCCTCAATAGTAAGAATGTCCTTCCTCAAATCAGGGGACCAAAACTGTACACAATACTCCAGGTGTTGTCTCACTAGGGCTCCGTGCAACTGCAGAAGGACCTCTTTGTTCTTATATTCGATTCCTCCTGTTATAAAGGCCAACATACTGGATTTTAATCCCCCCCCCTCAAAGGCGCCAAAGTCGCGCACACGGCCAGTGGCAGAACTGCAGAGCCGCTGAAGGTAGGTATTGTAACATCGCTATAGAAACGAAGATTTACTTTTCAGATGTTTAATTTTTGTGACTTGCTGAAAAAGTCTGAAACCATCACAGTGTTTGAGATGTCACCACATCACAGGAATTTACTGTCTAATAGGATCACAGTGCATAAGCAGAGAGAAAATGGTGCATTCCAACCATAAAAATATTGTGTGAAATTTGGTTTATTCTGGTGATAAACGTGCAACAGAGGAAATATAACTGGAGGGAGTAATGTAGATTAGGTGGATGAAATAACCACCTAAGCTAACCACTACATTGATGTCCGGTTGTAGGTGTAGTGTCCAGAAGTTACTTGAAGGACATAGCATTTCAAACATTCTTCTGGCCTTGTTGTAAAGCTGCTGTTGGTGGCTCTTCTTCCACATGAAGAAGTGGTCAGTGACACTCTGAAGAACCACTTATTCCTGTGGGTGGAAACTTTGGAAATCATTGCCAATTAATTGAAATGCTGACACAATAAAGCACCACTCCTGCCACCATTGTTCCAACCGTGAAATTGAGAATCGGGAAACATTTCAGTGGAGAAATTCCTATTGATTTTAAAAGCCTGTAAGTTGTAGAATTGTGGGCTGATTCCCCAGGAGTTGCTGTTGGTTGATTAAAAGCCAGGTCAGCAAAACACATTTCCAATCACCTTTGTTCGGATTGCTGGTATGATAAATGGTGATTTGCGAACTGGTTCTCTGGAGCTTGTCTCTCAGTGACTGTCTCTATTGCCCAGTCTTGTACACAAGAAATATGGTGTTCAGAACACACCAGCTATCAACTCCTGTGGAATGATCTTCCAAGAGTCAGTGCCAAAATACAAACTGATTGTCGGTCCTTTTTGACAACATTCCTGTTGTCTCATTCCTATATATTTTTAATTAATCTTCATTCTTTAAACTGATATGCACAGAATACTTAAATCACCCTTGATATTATACCAAACGTTTCCATGGTCATTTGGTGAGTGATGCAGCAGGGATTTTTTTTTAATCCTGCTTGTTTGAAAGGGTGCAGGTTCATCTGAATGTTGCCTGAATAGGGGATTTAGGTACAAAGAGTGGTTATATAAACTTCTTCATCTGGGCAGCACAGTGCCACAGCTCTGAGAACTGCTGCATTACTGCAACAGAGACCTTGGTTCGATCCTGACCTTTGGCGTTGTATGTTTGGAGATTGGACCTTCTCCCTGTGAGTATGTGGGTTTCCACTGCGTGCTCCAGTTTTTATTCTACATCCCAAAGATGTTTATAGGTTAATTGCCCTCTGTAAATTGTTGCAAGTGTGTAGGGAGTGGACACTAACGCGAGATAGCAAAGGAGTAGTGTGAATGGGCGATCAATGGTCCTTGGTGGGCCAAAGGACCTGTTTCCATGTTGTTTCTTTAATTCAATCAACCAAACTTGGATTGTTTTCTCCAAAAAGCTGAAGGTTGAGGGGCAACATAATATGCTGGAGAAGCTCTGCGGAACAGGCAGAGACGGAATGGGTGACGTTTTGGGTCAAGACCCTTCTTCAGACTGATATCAGGGGAGTGGGTGGGATAGAGATAGAATGTAGTCGGAGACAATAAGACTTGTGGGAGAATTGGGAAGGGGGAGGGGATGGAGAGAAAGGGAAAGCAAGGGCTATTTGAAGTTAGAGAAGTCGATGTTCATACTGCTGGGGTCTAAGCTACCCAAGCAAAATATGAGGTGCTACTCCTCCAATTTGCACTGGGCCTCACTTTAACAATGGAGGAGGCGAAATGATCGCTGAGCCTGTGCTTGGTCTCGCCAATGCACAGAAGTTGACACCAGGAACAGCAGATACAGTAGATGAGGTTGGAGGAGGTGAAAATGAACCCATGCCTCTCCTGAAAAGACTGTCGGGGTCCTTGGACAGAGTCGAGGGGGGAGGTAAAGGAACAGGTGTTGCATCTCCTGCGGTTGCAGGGGAAAGTACCTGGGGAGGGGGTGGTTTGGGTAGGAAGGGAAGTGTTGACCAGGGAGTTGTGGAAGGAACGGTCTCTGCGAAATGTAGAAAGGGGTGGAGATGGGATGATGTGGCCAGTATTGTGATCGCATTGGAGGTGGGTTTGATTATCAAGTCGGGGTTGCTGCAGAGTTGGCCTTGATTGGAGTAATGAATTATGGGAGGCAATGATATGACAGATAGTTAGAAACTTTGAAATGTCATAGACTAGAGGGCATAGATTTAAGGTGAGTTTGGGAAAGTTTAAAGGAGAAGTTTTTACATAGAGGATGGAGGATGCCTGTAATGCATTACCAGGGGTGGTGTTGGAGGCAGATACAATTGTGGCATTTATGAGGCTTTTAGATAAACACATGGATATGTTGGCAATGGAGAGGTATCTCATGTGTGGGCAGATGAGATTGTATATCTTGGCATTATGTTCGACACAGACATTGTGGGCCGAAGGGTTTGTTCCTGTGCTGCACCTTTCCATTTCCTCTATTCTATGTTAACAAATCAATAAAAGTCAAGTTTACAAGTCTGTCTCTCCAGGGACTCTCCTTTGGAGAACTGATATCTTTATCACTGTTTATTATTTCTACTATAACTAGCTAATTTGTTTCGTATTTGATTCTACAATAATTCATTGGGAAAAAAAAAAACAATTTTTAGCACTGCGTAAAAGCTAAGGATGTTAAAAAATCCATACGATTTAGAATCAGTACTGTTAGGTGACAACAATATTAAGGCATAACAGTTAATATTAGATATAATCACATACTTTTATCCAAGGTTTGTGAAGGATGAATATTCTAATGTTTCCTCATTTGTGACTTTCAAAAGAAATCACACCTGTATTGCTTTAAGTTCTGGGGTAGACACAAAATGCTGGAGTAACTCAGCGGGACAGGCAGCATCTCAGGAGAGAAGGAATGAGTGATGTTTCGGGTCGAGACCCTACTTCAGGCTAAAGTTCTGATATGCATTCATATTACAATGCTATTATGCCATAAACGATGATGAACAAAAACTATTTAAGCAATATTAATCTTTATCAATTTACCATTTGTTAATTATACATTTTTAGAGATAAATGAAACAGGATTTATCCAACTCAATTATTACTATTCAAGTTTGAACCTGTGCATTCAGATGGAAATTGAGACCATTTCTCTTTTGAATGATTCATTCTAGTAAAAATAAAACCATTTATTCTCTATGAATTATTTCTATATTATTCCCAGACAAAGCAATTATGAAGCTTTAAAAAAAAAGTTCTACCTCCTTGGTAAAAAAAAAGGTCACTAAATTGATTGCAATTGGAATTATAAATCTGGTGCCTGGAATACAACATGAATTCAATCTGCATATTGAATTTTTTTTTTTTTTTTTAATTTAGTTTAGTTTAGAGATGCAGCGCGAAAACAGGCCCTTCAGCCCACCAAGCCTGCACTGACCAGCGATCCCCGCATATTAATATTATCCTGCACACACTAGGTTACACTTTTATATTCAATACCAAGCCAATTAACCTACAAACCTCAACGTTTTTGGAGTGTGGGAGGAAACCGATGATCTCGGCGAAATCTTGCACAGTCACGAGGAATACTACTACAAACTCCGTACAGACAGCACCCGTAGTCGGGATAGAACCCAGGTCGTTGATGCTGCAAGCGCACTAAGGCAGCAACTCTACCGCTGCGCCACCGTGTCACCCTTTTTCTTCCCTAGTGTGTGTAGGACAGTGTTAATGTGTGGGGATCACTGGTCAGCACGGACTCGCTAGGCCAAAGGGCCTGTTTTGGTTCTGTATCTCTAAACTAAACTAAAGTAATTTGAAAGTAAGCATTTTATTCCCATTACAATTGTGCAAATATTTATAGAAAAGGGTCTCGGGCTGTATTACTGTGACCTGAAATTTAAGACGTATTGAATATGCCAATTCATATAATGTCTACCATTTCCTTGCTAAATTTTGAAATTTGAAATTTTGTAAGTCATGTATTTGTAAGAAATGTATTTGCAGCAAAGTCAACTTTATGGATATTTTAAATGTCCAGTTTGTGTCTCCATTCAGCATTGGGTCATTTAACTGCATAAAGGCTAAATAGCACCTGGTACTAAAGAAAGTGTAAACCAATCAATGCAAGTTGTCCATTAAGTGTGGGGCCTTAGAGATATTGATCTCTCTTTGATGCAATTATGATACAATTTGTAGATTGTAATACATGCAATGAAAATTGGTTGCAATCACGTTACCATAAGCAATACCATTGCTATTTGGTGTAGATAAGAGTATGAACATTGGGTATGGAATACCTCCATTGTCTAACGGAATAACTTTGACTAACAGAAATATCCATATAGATCTGTTTAAATAAATAACTCATTGTAGCATTTGCCAGATACATTTTGCATCTGCAGTATCAGTAGTGTACTAATTTTTAAGCTGTGACCAACACTATAAAGGTGAAGAAATGCCGAAGTATGACTTTAGAGAAAGTAAACATATTTATTAAGATTATCAAGAAAATCAAGTGATCAAGTTTCAACTCTGATCCAGACTTGAAGAGCTGTATTTTTACATTCTATTGTAATTGCAGAGTGTTAGATGAAAAGATGCATAATGTCTCCATAAAAATCTGTGCTGGTCTGATTAGTGCCACAGAAGGCCACTGGACTTTAATTGTTTAAATTCTGTGTCCTGTGATCTTTTGACAGTATGGCCACCAAGGTCATCTCTGGAATTCTCCAGAGGATGGTGGAGACCAGATCATGAGATGTACTTAAGGAAGAGTAGAGGGGTCAAGAGAGATTCCTCTAAAGTAACTGAAGATACCGCCACCTCTCGACACTAGATAAGGAAGAATTGACAATTGGAAACATTGTTGAAGGTCAATGATGGGGAGTGGGGAATGCTGAAGATATGGTATGTAACAAATTTACTCTCAGGCCTTAAACTTTACCCAATGCAGTAGATTTCACACCTCCTCAAATTATTTTATACATGCCATTTGAGCTATGATTAGAATTAAATGTTCAGAAATGTCACTGAGTGCTTAAAGGCCAAAGCTGAAATGTGTAAACTGTCTTACAGACATGTTCATTCCTCTGATCCAAAGAGCAATGCCCTGCACTAACATTTAATGTTAGCTTTAATGTGCTCTTGGCTTTATTATAAGAAAATACCAATGGATTAATTGTAATTAATAGCAGAATATGTTCATATTATTGATCAGGATTCCGCGCATAAATGCAGTTAATTCCGAACATAGAATACAATCTGATGCAGCATTCATGATCCCACCATTCCTGGCTTGTTGAATAATTGTAATCATTCAGTGACATTTTCAACTGTTAAGATTGATTTCATTTTATTTGTATTCAATCTATTGTCAATTGATTATTATACACCCACCACCCTTTGCGTAAAAAAGATACCCCTCAGGTTCGTATTAAATCTTTCCCACCTCATCTTAAACCTATTTCCTCTGGTTTTCGATTACTCTACTTTGGGCAAATGGATAATAGACAAGAGACAATTGGTGCAGGAGTAGGCCATTCGGCTCTTCGAGCCGCACCATTATTCAATGTGATCATGGCTGATCATCCCCAATAAGTACCCCGTTCCTGCCTTCTCCCCATTTCCCCCCCTTTAAGAGCCCTATCTAGCTCTCTCTTGAAAGTATTCCGAGAACCGGCCTCCACCGCTCCCTGAGGCAGAGAATTCCACACTCACAACTGTCGGTGAGAAAAAGTGTTTCCTCATCTCCGTTCTAAATGGCTTACCCCTTATTCTCAAACTGTGGCCCCTGGTTCTGGACCTTCCCAACATCAGGAACATATTTCCTGCCTCTAGCGTGTCCAAACCCTTGATAATCTTATATGTTTCAATAAGATATCCTCTCATCCGTCTAAACTCCAGAGTACACAAACCCAGCCGCTCCATTCTCTCAGCATATGACAGTCCCGCCATCCCGGGAATTAACCTTGTACACCTACGCTGCACGCCCTCAATAGCAAGAATGTCCTTCCTCAAATTAGCGGATGAAAACTGCACAAAATACTCCAGGTGTGGTCTCACTAGGGCTCTGTACACCCGCAGAAGGACCTCTTTGCTCCTATACTCAACTATTCTTGTTATAAAGGCCAACGTGCCATTCGCTTTCTTCACTGCCTTATGTACCTGCATGCTTACTTCATTGACTGATGAACAAGGACCCCCAGATCCTGTTGTACTTCCACGTTCCCAACTTGACACCATTTAGATAGTAATTAGCCTTCCTGTTTTTGCTACCAAAGTGGATACCCTCACATTTATCCACTTTAAATTGCATCTGCCATGTATCTACCCACTAATCCAACCTGTCCAAGTCACCTTGCATTCTTATAGCATCCTCCTTGCAGTTCACACTGCCACCCAGCTTTGTGTCATCTGAAAATTTGCGAATGCTACTTTGAATCAATTCATCTAAATAATTGATGTATATTGTAAATAGTTGCGGTTCCAGCACCAAGACTTGTGGTACCCCACTAGTCACTGCCAGCCATTTTGAAAGGGACCCATTAATCCCTACTCTTTGTTTCCTGTCTGCAAACCAATTTTCTATCCATGTCAACACTCTACCCCCAATACCATGTGCCCTAATTTTGCCCACTAATCTCCTATGTGTTTAACCTTATCAAATGCTTTCTGAAAGTCCAGGTACACTACATCCACTGAATCTCCCTTGTCCATTTTCCTGGTTACATCCTCAAAAAATTCCAGAAGATTTGTCAAGCATGATTTCCATTTCGTAAATCCATGTTGACTCGGACTGATCCTGTTACTGCTATCCAAATGTGCCGCTATTTCATCTTTTATAATTGACTGCAGCATCTTCCCCACCACCGATGTCAGGCTAACTGGTCTATAAATCCCTGTTTTCTCTCTCCCACCTTTCTTAAATAATGGGATAACATTAGCTACCCTCCAATCCACAGGAACTGATCCTGCATCTATAGAACATTGGAAAATTATCACCAATGCGTCCACGATTTCTAGAGCCATTTCCTTATGTACCCTGGGATGCAGACCATCAGGCCCTGGGGATTTATCAGCCTTTAATCCCATCAGTCTACCCACAACATTTCCTGCCTAAAGTTGATTTCCTTCAGTTCCTCCGTCATCCCAGATCCTCTTGCCACCAGTACATCAGGAAGATTGTTTGTGTCCTCCTTAGTGAAGACGGATCCAAAGTACCTATTCAACCCATCTGCCATTTCCTTGTTCCCCATAATAAATTCACCTTTTTCAGTCTTCAAGGGTCCAACTTTGGTCTTTACTAATTTTAATTAATTGTTTCCTCTTCACATACATAAAGAAGGCTTTACTATTCTCCTTCATATTCTTGGCTAGCTTACCTTCGTACCTAATCTTTTCTTCCCATATTGCCTTTTAATTTATCTTCTGTTGCTCTTTAAACATTACCCAATCCTTTTGCTTCCCACTTATCTTTGCTATGTTGTACTACGTTGATATGTTGTACTATGTTATACTTCTTCTCTTTTATACTCTATTTATATTTTGACTGTCCTTGATGTCCCTTGTCAGCCATGGTCACCCCTTACTCCTCTTGGAATCTTTCTTTCTCTTTGGAATGAACTGATCCTGCACCTTCTGTATTATTTCCAGAAATACCTGTTGTTCCACTGTCATCCCTGCTCGGGCATCTTTCCAGTCAACTTTGGCCTCATGGCTCCATAGTCCCCTTTATTCAACTGTAACACCGACACCTCCGATTTACCATAAATGACTGCATTTGCGCGATAAATTACTCTCATGATTTTGAACACCTCTATAAGATCACCCTTCATCATTATAAATACAATTATATTAATAACTTTATTTAATTTTTATTAGTTTATAAGGGATGGATTTTGGTGTTTGCCAAATAATTTTGGTGATGGTCAGCATAGACTGAAGGGGCTGAAGGGCCGGTTTCTACGATGTATCTCTAAATTAAATCAAACTACACAGAAGGAAATGCTACAATAGTTTTAATATTTTTATTTTATACCTCTTTCTATTGTCTACCTGGTGACTCGTGGATTATCCTTGAACGGACTTTGCTGGCTTTACCTTGCACTAATCATTATTCCTTTATCATGTATCTGTACACTGTAAATGGCTCGATTGTAATGATGTATTGTCTTTCTGCTGACTGGATAGCACACAACAAAAGCTTTTCACTGTACATTTGACAATAAACTAAATTGAACTGCATTAATATTTTGCTTCTGTCAGTGCTAATGTGGAATAAATGGTTTGCGTTAATAATCTGTTGGTTCTCTTATATTTTATATCCTCAACATCATCATTACAAACTGAATATAGACAAGTAAATTGAATCAAAGAGTCTACCATGATAAATTAATTCTGCAGTTATTTAGTCAGGTCCACTGAAATTGTTTAGTTATGTAAGGATGCTGTTACATTGAATGACAAATTTACCAGACTGCAGTTTGGAGATTAACTTCAAAACTGTAATTCCAATTTCCCACAATGTGTCAATGGAGCATGATTTTCTGTTTAAAGCGCTGGTTTAGCCCACTGTGACAGCTGTCTGCCTCGGATTCTCTGCTGGTCATTGATTTTTGTTGATTATTATGGAATGCCTTGTAGTGAATTACTGATTAACTTTGAAAGACCATGGATGGTTTCAATATTGAACATTATGGACATTGGGAAGAGATTAGATGATGTTAGGCCTGACCTTTATAAGGCAATGCATGGGGAATGTAAAGACTTCAACAGATTGGGGTTTTCAGGCAGGAGGCAAGTTAGTGAAGCAGACAACACAGGAGTACTGGCTTGAATCTGATGATGATGATGTGTGGAGCAGTTGTGTATCGAGTGGTGTATTTGGATTCAGGATTCAAATAGTCTAGATAAGCATAGAGAAGTAGTAGAATGGTGAAAGAAAGCAAATGATTACAGCAGACACAAATGTGTAACTATAGATGACAAAAGGATTATCCTTGAAAGGTAAATCAACAAACTACTGGAGGAACTCAGCAGGTCAGGCAGCACCTCTCATGATTTTGTAGACATCTCTTAGATAGCCCCTCATCCTCCTGCACTCCAAGAAATAAAATCCCAGCCTGCTCAACCTCTCCCTACAACTTAGGCCCTTGACTCCTGGCAACAACCTCATAAATCTTCTCTGCACCCTTTCCAGCTTGACAACATATTTCTTATAGCATGGTGACCAAAACAGAACACAATTCTCCAAATGCGCCCTCGCCAATGTCATACAACTGTAACTCCGAGCTACACTTGATACTCTGGTACACAAAATTGCTGGAGAATCTCAGCGGGTGCAGCAGCATCTATGGAGCGAAGAAAATAGGCAACGTTTCGGGCCAAAACCCTTCTTCAGACTGATGGGGGGTGGGAGGGGAGAAGGAAGGAAAAAGGGGAGGAGGAGGAGGAGTCCGAGGGGGGGGGGGATGGGAGGAGACAGCTCGAGGGTTAAGGAAGGGGAGGAGGCAACAAGGGCTAGCAAAATTGGGAGAATTCAACATTCATGCCATCAGGATGCAAGCTGCCCAGGGAGAATATGAAGTGCTGTTCCTCCAATTTCCAGTGTTGCTCACTCTGGCAATGGAGGAGACCCAGGGCAGAGAGGTCGGATTGAGAATGGGAGGGGGAGTTGAAGTGCTGAGCCACCGGGAGTTCAGGTAGGTTATTGCGGACTGAGCGGAGGTGTTTGGCGAAATGATCGCCCAACCGCCGCCTAGTCTACCCAATGTAAATCAGCTGACATCTAAAGCAGTGGATGCAGTAGATGAGGTTGGAGGAGATACAGGTGAACCTTTAGCGCACCTGGAACGACTGCTTGGGACCTTGAATGGAGTTGAGGGGGGAGGTGAAGGGACAGGTGTTGCATTTCTTGCGGTTGCAACGGAAAGTGCCCGGGGATGGGGTGGTACGGGAGGGAAGGGAAGAATTGACAAGGGAGTTGCGGAGGGAGCGGTCTTTGTGGAAGGCAGACATGAGGGGAGATGGGAAGATGTGACGAGTGGTGGGGTCACGTTGGAGGTGGCGGAAATGGCAGAGGATTATGTGTTGTATTTGCCGGCTGTTGGGGTGAAAGGTGAGGACTAGGGGGACTCTGCCCTTGTTGCGAGTGCGGGGATGGGGAGAGAGAGCAGTGTTGCGGGGTATGGATTAGACCCTGGTGCGAGCCTCATCTATGGTGGCGGAGGGGAATCCCCGTTCCCTGAAGAGCGAGGACATTTCCGATGCCCTGGTGTGGAACGTCTCATCCTGGGAACAGATGCGGCGTAGGCGGAGAAATTGTGAGTAGGGGATGGAGTCTTTACAGGGGGCAGGGTGGGAAGACGTGTAATCCAGATAGCCATGTGAGTCAGTGGGTTTGTAGTGTATGTCGGTCAGATGTCTGTCCCCTGCGATGGAGATGGTGAGGTCAAGGAATGGTAGGGAAGTGTCGGAAATGGTCCAGGTGTATTGGAGTGCCGGATGGAAGTTGGTGGTGAAGTGGATGAAGTCAGTCAGTTTTGTGTAGGTGCAAGAGGTGGCTCCAAAGCAGTCGTCAATGTAACGGAGGTAGAGGTCGGGGATGGGGCCCTGGTACGTATTGAACAAGGATTGTTCAACGTACCCGACAAAGAGGCAGGCGTAGCTGGGGCCCATGTGTGTGCCCATAGCTACGCCTTGTGTTTGGAGGAAATGGGAGGAGTCAAATGTAAAGTTGTTGAGGGTGAGGACCAACTCCGCTAGGCGGAGGAGAGTGTCAGTGGCTGGGTATAGGTTGCTCCTCTGGTCGAGGAAGAACCGGAGGGCTTTGAGGCCATCCTGGTGGGGGATGGAGGTGTAGAGTGAACACATTTGATACTCTGACTGATGAAGGCCAAAAGCCTTTATGACCATCCTATCTACCTGTGATGCCACAAAAATTGAACATGTTTCCATAACAAAAGGAACAATTCTCACATCTTCTGTTGACCAGCTGGATGGTCTTTGTCTCTCCAAGTCTTTTATTCTTTTGGGCATGTTGCTAGACTCAGTCGTCTGCCAGTTGATTGTTGAGAGCCACCACATGCAAGTCCTTACTCATCATTAAAGACAGGCTTTGAAGCAGGACTGCCTTGTCAGGAATTAAGCCTTACCCCAAGGCTCAACAACCATCAGCTGTTTTTTTAAATGTAAGAACAGACCATTGACTCCCTTTTTTAATTGCATCTCTATAATACTAAAACTCTTCCTATTGTTTGTGCTGATGATGTGTCAATCTGCTTTTTCTATCTTCTTCCAAACGCTAGGCCACGGCATTCCCATTTTCATATATCCTACTTACATTTTTCCCGTTGTAGCGATAAACATCTTCCCATCACATTCCCATCTATATTTCCGATGATATTAATCCTTTAAATTTAAAAAACAGCCCCAAAAACTCACAAATTTCCGAAAAAAAATCGAAATGACATCACAATGCACTCGCAAGGCACGATGAGACACGCCGAGAGGGACGGGCACTCCAGCACTCATGCGCGCGGTTGCCGACGCCCATCACCTGGTGTTGAGGGTGGTGCTGCGGGCCCTGCATGGAGCCGAGCCTGGTGCTCGAGCTGGAGTGAGAGCCGAATCCGGGGCTTGGGATGGGGCAGAGAAAGAAGCCGCCACTGGAACTAAGGATCAGCCTGGGTCCGGGGTCTGGGGTCTGGGTCGAGCCCAGAGATGAAGTCAGGGCATGCAGTGGAGCCCAGGCAGCAGCCGAGCTGACGGCTGGAGTCTACAGCCAGGGCCGGGACGAGTACGAGAATTAGGCCGAGTTCCAGGCCTTGGCACTGCTCTACGATCTGGGTAGGATTTAGGCAAGGAATGGGAGTGATGGGAGGAGGATGAGGGAAATGAGGTGGGAGATGGGGTGGGGAGTGGGGGGATTAGAGAGAGATGGTGTGAGTGTGGAGGAGGGAGATGGGGAGGGGTGGAGGAGGGAGATGGCCCCTCCCTATCTACCCTCACTCCCACACTCTCTACCCCCCTCCCACTCTATCCCTTCCTCGCCCTCTGTACCCTCCCTCTCCCCCCACTCTATCCCCCTCTCCTTCTCTGCCCAGCTCCCCCTCCCTCTCTACCCCCTTCCCTCTCTATCCCTCTCCCTCTCTCTCACCCCCTCCCTCTCCATCACCCCTCCCTCTCCATCACCCCTCCCTCTCTATCACCCCTCCATCTCTACCCCCCTCCCTCTCTACCACCCCTCCCTCTCTACCCCCTTTCCTCTAGGGGCGCTGCACTGGCAGCAGCCTCTACCTAATGTCATTTCTGTCCTTTTTTTTTTTTTCAGTTAGTCCAAAGTCTGTTTTAAGGGGAATCTTTTACTTTTCTATGTGAGGGAGGGGGGCAGGGTAAGGGGGAAACCGTCTCCCAGTCTCTTCCTGGCGGGGACGCGACTATTTCTCCGAGTCGCATCCTCGCCCCCCACCTCGCGGCCTACCAGCTGGAGCGGAGCACTCTTTCCTGCCGGGGACCAAGTACCGGACCAGGGCTGCTACAGTGGCGGCGCAGCGCTGGATTCACCGCGGAGCGGGTAATGCCTACCTGGGTCACTATTTGGAGGTCCGGAGCGTTGAGCCGCTGCTCCAACATCGTGGAGCTCTGGTGCGGAGAGTTTCCAACGCGGGCGGCGCTGAACAACATTGTGGAGTCCTGGGGCTACTTGCAGAGAGTCTACAGCAGCAGTCTCCACCCGGCGCGGCCTGCGGACTTTGGAAGCCGCCAACTCCGGAAGGAGGGGGCCGACTCTGGTGTCCACACCACTGAGGACGTCTCACAGCCCTGACGTCGGAGTTGTATCACACCGGCGAGCGGTCTTGGACATCGGGCCGCCCGTAGCTGCAACTGCGGGGGGTTTGGGGAGGCCCTAACCACGAGGAACAGTGGAGGAAGAGAGATTGACAGTGGGAAACTTTGATTCTGCTGTGTGGGGATGTTTTATGTCAAATTCTATAGTGTGTTGTGTTCTTTATTTTTATTGTATGGCTGTATGGGAATTTCATTTCACTGTGCCATCTGGCACATGTGACAATTAAAATCTTGTATCTTGTATCTTGTATCTCTCTAGGGATTGATGAGGGAGGGTGAAGAGGAGGAGGGAGGGAGTGCTGGGGGATGAGGAGAAATGAGCCGTGCCTGTGCAGTTGGGGGCTATGCATGAGTGGTGCAATATTGCGTTGGGGGAATGGCTTGCGTTTGGGGACCGGGTGAGTGGTGGAATTTTGCGTTGTGGAAGCAGATCCAACGGGTCTGCACTTGGTCTAGTTGCCCTTAAATTTATTTATCTGAAGGAAATATAATTGTTGAAACAGAATTAGAACCTTAGAGGGTTAATTATGGCTTAATCCATTATGGCTAACTTACTTCTCTTATTACAAGAAATACCATTCGTCATTTGTTTTGTGTGAGAGTAATTTATAAATAAATGCTTTTTTTGAATTCTTAACTTACTAAACATTACACTGGATAAGACTGCAAAACAATGCAGGAAACCAAAGAATCACTAATCATAACGTCCAAATTTCCACATTTAAGCAGAAATTACAAACAGTTTCACAGAGAATGCTTTAGTGAACGTAGTGAATCCATTACTTCAGCCACAAAATCTAGGCATAACATAAAATTAATTACTAATAAATTGGAAATGTTCAAAACCTTATTGATGATGACCATTAGGTTAAGTTTCAAGGTAGTGGATAATTTAAGGAAAAAGTTACTGCCAAGCTGATATTGATGCAAAATAGCTTTTGATTCCATTGTTTCAAATGTGCCAGAATGATTCAGTAAACTGTCTAAATCACAACTAAAAGGCCATCTCATACCAGTGAGCTTATTACAAATGTATCATATTGGTAGCCAAAGGGTTAAACTAGTTTCCAAATGTTCAGATAGTGAAGCACTGAGATTGCTGCACAGAACATTGGAAAGGCTGCTTTTCATTGGGACAACAAAATAATGACAGATAATCAGTTGAACCAGGAGTAAAATACATTGAAATTATGACAGAAAGTAAGCCTGGAAGCACATTTTTTGATAATATTAATAGCGACCATAGTAACAAGGGGTTATTTGCTTCAAGAGTGTACAAGAGAAAAAAATAAAACTTAATGGTGTGGAAAGTAATAGAGCACAATGAAAAAATAGGTGGAATTTTCGAGTCAAGTAAGTTTAATTACCACATATACCAGCAACAGAACAATAGAATTCCAACTTGCTGCAGCTTAACAAGCCCAGGAATGAAATAACATAGTAATAAATATACTATAATCAATACTACAATAAATTAATAATCAGTAATACTGGGCTACCAGGTCATATTAGTGAAAAACCTAAGTCTATAGTGCCACCAAAACAAAGTCCAATGTTGATCATTGTTGCTGGAGTAGTGTTGTGGTTATTGCTGTGCAGTGTTCAAGAGTTTGATGGTTGCTGAGCAGAAGATGTTCTTGAAGGTGGAGGTCATATTTTAAAGACTCCTCTAGCTTCTTCCTAATGGTAATAATGAGATGAGAAAACATGACCGGGGTGGCATTAGTCTTTGACGATATTAGCTGTCTTTTTCAGGCACACCTCCTGGGATCCTTCAATGATGGGTTGGTCAGTACTTGTGATGGACCAGACTGTTTGTCCACCACATTCTACAGCCTCCTTCATTTCTGGCTGTTCAAGTTAACAAACCAGGCAATCATGCAATTAATCAGTGTGCTCTTTACGGTACCCTTGTAGAAGTTTTAAGGATGTAAATACATTGATGAGTTTTCTTTGTGATATCATCAATGTGCTGGTTCCAGGTCAGATCAGGAACTTGAAGCTGTTGACTCTCTCCACTGTTCTGTCAATTAAGACAGGTTCATGGATCCCGAGATTTCCCCTCCTGTAGCTAGCTCTTTGGAAACTAGATTGTTGTCTAGCCTCATGGTTTTATGGCTTCTTTAGAACATGTACCAAGGTACAGCAAAATACTATTTTTTTGAATTCAACTAAGCAAGTCTATCACCATACAAAAACACAATCCCATGGTTAGTAGAAAATGTACAGCACAGCCCACTGACTCTGAATGCAAGAGGCACCATTTTACAGTCCCAGCTGTAGTTGGTCACAAAGGCCTGTTGCAGCTGTCACCTCCATTCTGGTCATCCTGCAAACGTCATCCCTCTCCTTACATGGCCCAGGAAGATAAGACCCCCACCGGTTCTTCTTACATGGTCCAACATCTCTTTGTCTAACATCCGCTGCCATCTCCCTCCATTCTCTTCTTGAACATCCCTGTCCGGGTGGGTTCTCGGTTCTGCGGGGGGCGAGCCAGGCCTGCCGTTGGGATACAACCACAGCTCGTGGGAGCCCTTTCACCAGCAGGTCACTGACAAACCTGGTGTAATTCCCAATGTCATAATATAGAGTCATGAGTGCAGAGAGAAAGAAGAGCAGGAGGCTGACGACACAGCTTTGAGATACTACTGTCCGATGGTCATTGAGGAAGCGGTGCTGTTAATTCACACTGATTGTGATTTGCTGATGAGAAAGTTGAGAAAACAAATTGCGTATGGATGAGCAGAAACCCATTTCTCTGAGATAAGTTTAGATGGGATGATAATGTTTTAGTCAATCAACAACAGCCTGATCTTTGTGCTTTTATTGTTCAAATGCTCTAGTGCAGAGTGGAGACACAGCAAGATCGAATCGCCTATTGATCTGTAGGTGGAGGTGAATTGAAGTGGGCCCAGGTCCTTTCTAAGGCAGGAGTTGATATGCATCATAACCAACCCTTCAAAGCACTTCATCACCACAGTTGTTAGTGTCACTGGTCAGTAATCATTGAGGTATATCACCTTTCTCTTCATGGGCTTGCAGAGATTTTGAGCAGAAATTAAACTAGCATATCATTCACAAGGCTATCATGCAGGGATACATGATTGGATCAAGATGAAGTGCTAGATACATGTTTTATGACTGATTTCAGGATGGTTCAATTGAGAGATAGGAGGGGTGCATAACACAAGTTAAGGGCCTGTCCCACTTGGCCGTCATTTGCAACTCATTTACACGTCATATGTAAAATAGATCGATGTGTCATGACGCGTGTGGTGTGCATGGGTGACGCATGCATTGCGCATTGTGAGGCATGGAATCGCATGCGGTGGCGCGCGGTATCGCGCGTCACTCCAGGATTTCGGAGTGTAACTAAATCCTTGTGCTCCACCTGCATGACATATTGCATAAGCATACTGATGCATTGGCTACGCACGCTGACGCATTGGTGTCACATGCTAACGTCTTGACGTCTCACATGTATCGCGTGGTGATGCATGGTTATGTCACCGTGCGTCAACGTCCGTAACCATGCATCGCCACACACCACAAGGTATTGAAATGACGTAACACACACCAGACGGCTGTGCTGACACGTGAATTGCCCGTGTCGTCGCCTATCACGATGCGTCCATCTATTTTACATATGATGCGTAAATGAGGCGCAAAGGATGGCCAAGTGGGACAAGCCCTTTGGTCACATTACTATTTTGATAACATCAGCAATGAATTAGCTGTGAAAGGTATTTGAGTGGCACCATTTATTGTAGTTTTCTATCAATGCACCTCAGTACTGCAAAAGTGTAATTATATTTTACAAGGCAGAATAGAGAGTAATACAAGCTGGTAGTGGAAACTCCTATATCAATGCCTTGAACATTGTTGAGTGAAATGGGGAAACCAGAAAAGGAAGTAAGATCCATCCTGGCTTTTAACACAAGCATTCAAATACATGTAAATCCGTCATGTTTTTGAATAAAATATTACAGGTACATGGAAAAATGTAGAGGGTATAATATGCGTCTGCTACAAATCCCAATAATAGACACAAACACTTTAGTTTTTTTAGCCAAATACATTTTGCAATTTGATATAGTCAACGCAGCGAATTAGGGGTTGAAAGTTAGCAGCCGATTAATTGTGAATCGAACTGATGGATTTCTATTATCTCCTCTGCTGGGCAGATATATCTTGCCTGAAAAAGGAATCTTGCCAGTCTGAAGAAGGGCCTCGACCCAAAACATCACCTATCCATGTTCTCCAGGGATGCTACCTGACATGCTGAGTTACTCCAGCAATTTGCATCTTTTTTTAATAATCCAGTACCTACAGTTCCTTGTTTCGAAATAAATCTTGCAGTTAATATCTCACTAAAAACGGATTTGTCCAATCGTATGACACATTTAAAAGTGATCCCAGGATATAATATTTAGAATGAATCCTCTTTTCTAAAAGTTAATCAAAGAGTCTATATTTACGTGGCTAACTTAATGTATAATTTTGTGGAATATTTTCAAGACATTAGCACCAGACTTTTATCATCCAATTTCCTGGAAAAATTGGTGACTGACAATTATGGGCTTTTGTTTTGTTTTGGTTTGTAATGCCCAAACACCAGACATATGCAATGGCTTCCAACTCATTCTCACTATTTCAAATCTGTTTGGTCTGTAATTGTACTTCTTCACTACATTTGGTACTGCAACAGGTGACTTTAATGATCTTTGTGATCTTTCAGATGTCAAAGATGACAAATTCCAGAACTCCCCTCCACTTGCCTTTGGCCCCAACTTTCTCCCTAACCTCCTCACATGCCATGTTTGCACTATCCCTTTGGATCTTTCAACAGTGGAGGTGTAGCTTTGTTACCCCTCTGTACTCACCTTAGCCTGGCATGACTTTAAACTTTGAGCCATCAGATCCATCTCTGTGCTCCTTTCGTTTTGCCAAGGGTTTTCCCTCCAGAATGTAGATCCTATATTTTTTTAGTTTAGAGGTACTGTGCGGAAACATGCCCTTCAGCCCACCGGGTCCTCGTCGGCCAACGATCCCCGCACATTAACACTATCCTACACCCACTAGGGACAATTTTTACATTTACCAAGCCAATTAACCTACAAACCTGTACGTCTTTGGAGTGTGGGAGGAAACTGAAGATCTTGGAGAAAACCTATGCAGTCACGGGGAGAACGTACAAACTCCCTATAGACATCACCCGTAGTGGGGATCGAACCCGGGGTCTCCGGCACTGCATTCGCTGTAAGGCAGCAACTCTACCGCTGCGCCACCATGACTGCCCATCCACTGTCTCCAAAATTCCTATCCACCTGGAGCACTCCATCTGGCATCATTCTCTAGATCTATTTATTGGTAATTGACAAAGCTACATTGACCACCTTGATTTTTCCACTAACCTCACTTGCTCTAAATTAACATCTAAACTTGCAGAACTCCATTAAATAAAAATAACATATGCCATCAGCAGAGCAGCTGATAAAGGTATTGGTATGGTTTGGCAAACCAATCTCTGCCTTGTCATGGCCAAGCTTCAGCTCTCAGTCATCTCCTCACACTTCCCTCTGGATCATGAACAACAGGCTGTTGTCTCCAGGACAGTAACATACCTCATTGCTCAGAAGATCTCTCCACCACTGCTTCCAGACTTGTCGTCTCCCCGTCCTTTACAGCTAACTTTTACTTTTATCCATCGTCAACAAGCAGGACTGTTCCAACAGATCCATTCAATCACAGCTTGCCATACCAAAATAATTTATTCAAGGTGAAGAATTGATTCACTTGCTTTTCTTCCAGTCTAGTCCACGGCACTGCATTCAGTTTACATCATCTGGCCTCGTCTTCATCGGACAAACTAATGTACAATCAAGAAGACATTGTTCGATGATTACGTTGTAGAACATTTGCATTCTGTCTGCGTGTGACCCTGCGTGTGACCCTGACTTTAATTCTCCATTCTACCCCCACTCTGATAAATCTGCTGTGGTCTTCTAAAATTATGCTCAATGAAAGCTTGAAAAACACACCTCAACTTCTGTTTTGCATTTGCATCCTTCAGATTCAATGTCAACGTTTGCAGCTGCAAGCAACTTACTTCCTCTCTCTGCATTAGAACGGACCATGCCTCCTATTTATAATGTTGATGTAGTTTTTTCTCTACATTAGCACACTAACCTACCAGGCTTGAGTATCCCTGTATTTTACATTTCTGACATTCCTTTGTCTCACTTCTAACTATTCTCATCTCATAGCCTTAACAAATAAAGGGCCACCCTTGTTCCCACTCTTTATCAACCCCCATTCACCCATCAACCAGTTGGCTTTGTCTACAGTTTATCCCCAAGGCAACCTGCCTTATGCTATCAGAAAGTCACCCACTGTCTCATACATCCCGTCTCCACCCACTATGTCGCATGCAAGTCTGGTACTCTTTGAAATGGCAAATGTTCTGGACTGCTGGATATTACTCCTATTACTACCCCCAAATAAACATTTAAAATATATCAATGGTACACAATACTACAATAAATTAAGTTTAAAGGAGGTATGGGAAACAGGGCCTGGTAAGGTTAAAAGAAATGCAGAAAACATGATGCTCAGTTAACTTTAAAGGGAGTTCAAGAAACAGGGCCTCAGTGAGTTTAAATGAAGTGTTGGGGGGGGGGGTGCAATGAGATGAAAGCAACAATGGGAAATGGGTCCCAATAAGTTTAAAGGGAGGGCTGGAAATGGTCAATGATGAGTTTAAAAGGACAGGAAACAGGGCCCTATGATTTTTAAAGGATTATAGGGAAAATTGACATCTATGTGCCAGTTGCTGAACGACTGGAATTTCTGATCAATGGGTTAGCAAATTATGGGAATTCTACTGTAAGTTGACTTGTCTCTTTACCAGTTCTGACAGTTGGGCATCAATTTCAATCATTAACTGTTTTCTCTTTCCACAGAAACTTGCCCGAGCGGTGGAGTGTTTCATGCATTACCTACCCTTATTCCATATTTCCAGCATCTGCATTTTTTTTTTTGGTTTTCATTGACATAGAATGCACTTCTGGCTGCCACTTCCATGATTTGTATCAGCTTTGGCCTGGCTTGCAACATCTGCCAGCCACTTGTGCAGTATCTCCATTGCATGTGACTTAGAGGGACTTTCCTTGAGCAGGCGCATCCTAACTTAAGAGAACTGACTTTATTTTCCTAATGCATGGACTTTACTTTAACTCCTTCCATCATCCCTCATTAGTACTGATATACCAAGCCCTTACCTCATGCCGATTGTCCAACCATCCACCAATCACCCACACCCTCTCCAGCACACTGGCCACTTGAGCAGTCTCTCAACCCTCCCATCACCTAACCCAACCCAATCTATCCATCCATTTAACAGTAGACATTCCATTTATCAACCATCTAATAGCCTTCATCCACCTATCCCCCAACCTATCCCCTCATTGACCAGTGACTGAATCCCTCAGACGTTACATTTACTGACAGACAGATACCAGTTGTTCCTCCCCCTGGACAATCTGTGATTCCTTTCCTCCTTGATTGTCACACTGGTGACCAATCTTATCCATCAAACATCCCCTCCACTATCCTCCCTCCCACAAAATCATGCTAGATCCTGGTGCAGCTTGATAAGAGAACGCCTATTTGATAGCACTCGGTGTCTTGAGCATATGACGCCATCTGATTTGCAAGCCGTAGGTCCTGTGCTGAAAAGACCAAGGAAATTCAAGGTCAATGTTTTTGGATGTTACATAAATGGTATCACAATGTAACCTCTTACTGAGGGCATCTTTTCCTCTGCCAAATTCTCAATGCTTTATTGTTGATCTCATCCCTTCCCACCCAAACCACCCCCTACTCAGGTACCTTCCCTGCAACTGCTGAAGATGCAACATCTGCCCCTATACCTCCTCCCTTGACTCTGTCCAGGGATCCCAACAGTCCTTTCAGGTTAGGCAGAGGTTCACTTGCACCTCCTCCAACCTTATCTACTGTATCCGTTGTTCACGATGTTGAATCTTATACATCAGCGAGACTAAACATCGTAGTATTTCTTGTGCACTCTTCCATGGGCTGACAGCAGATTTTCTTTCCAGTTCTTGAATAATTGCCTTGGTGATTAATTAAACTACAAAATCATTGCAACAGCTCATATTCTAACATTTTGTTATAAAACATTATGTAAATACCAAGGACAAGAGAGACTTTTAAAAGTACAAATTTTTAATTGTTTATTTATTAAAATTTCCCCTTGCTTTAATGTGCACTCAATACATAAATGTTTGAGTCATGTCACTTACATTGATGCAGAACTCTATCCATTCTTGATAGGGGTATGGCCTGCAAGAGTAAGATTGCCTTGTGTGAACTAGATAAATCTTTGACGAGGTCACACTTGGATTGTTACATTTATTACGGCCCCCATTTTTAATGAAGGATATGGTTTCCTGCCGTACAGTGCAATGAAGATGCGCTGGATTGATTCCAGTGAATCGAAAGACTGAGTGAACATGAACGTTTGAAAGAGGAACATTTAGCAACCCTGTGTGCTTTCCCCACCTTTGTACGAGATTATATCTGATTTTCTTCCTCTGTGCCTTTCTCCTGAATGTAAGGATAATAGGAATATGAGTTGGCCACTCAGCCCCTCAAGCCTGCCTTCCTATTGATCTGTCCTGAATCATGTCTTCTCTGCTGGTCCCCAATAGCCTTTATTTCTTTAATCTTTCACAAGATTCCCAAGAAGGCTTAGCTGGAGTGAATGTGGAGAGGATGTTTCTACTAGTGGGAGAGTCGAGGACCAGAGGGCACAGCCTCAGAATAAAATAACTTACTTTTAAGAAGGGGATGAGGATGAATTTCTATGGTCAGAGAGGTGGTGAATCTGTGGACTTCTGTGGATCTGTGGAATAATGACGGCTGTGGAGGCCAAGTTAATGGATATTTTTATGGCAGAGATTGACAGATTCTTGATGGGTGTCAGGGGTTAAGGAGAGAAGGCAGGTGAATGGGGTTAGGAAGGAAAGATAGATCAGCCATGATTGAGTGGCAGAGTAGACTCAATGGGCTGAATGGTCTAATTCTGCTCCTATGAATTATGAACTTATTATCTACTTCCTCTTCAAATACATATAATGACTAGCCTCCAAAACCTGTTGGGATCGATTATTCCATAGATTTGCACCCCGTGTGATGGATGCCTACATACCTCAGTTTTGAATGATCATCTGCTAATCCTGAAATTGTGTTCCCTGATTTGAGATTTTTCCATGCATTGAAACATATTGACATATACCCTGTGGTGGTCACTCAGGAGCTTATATTTTTTCAATAAGGTGTTCCCTCTTAGGTAGGCAACTGTCATTGTCTCGGTGAACAAATTTCTAAGCTGAGCACATCATTTTGAGACTCCGCTGCACAGTTCTAGGTGTCCAACCAGGGGAAATATTTACCTTCATCTGCCTTCCAAAAAAACATTAGCTCTTTAGAACATTTCAATCAGATCAACTACACAGGCCTATAGATTGGAATCTCGAAAAATGAATGGTGATCTCATTGACATTTACAATTCTGAGTGTTGTCAGGTTGTATTCATGAGGGTGTTTCCTAATCTAGGATAGTTTAGAATATGGAGGCACAGTCTCAAGATAAACGTTTTTCAATTAAGACTAAAATGAAGAGGATTTTATCTAAGAGGTCTGTTTGTTGTATCAGTAGTATCTTCAAGGCAGGCATGAATGGTTTTTTTTTGCCACAAGTGAATTAAGGGTTTGAGGCATTGGACAGGAAAGTGTTATAGGCAAATATCAGATCAACCATGATTTTGTTAGGTGGTGGAGCAAGGTTAAGTGCTTGTACTGACTTCCCCTGTTCCTTTTGTTCTTAACTACAGACCACCTACTATACTGCTGTCACAGTGGCAGAACCAACTTCACTGGTGTCAGCGGACAAGTGTTGGTCTCCCAGGATTCAAGCCAGAGATGTGGACATGTAATAGCACTGGAGATAGCAGTGGTATCCAGCATCAACGTTTCCCTTCGCAAATATATAATTAATAATTGAAGAGTAGCAACAAAAGTACTAGGTATTAAAAGTAAAACATGCCAGATACTGTAAATCTGAATAAAAACAAAGCATGTTAGAAATACTGGAATAAGTCAGGCTCCTTCTTGGGAGTAGGAATAATTTCAGGATTATGGTCTTTCATCAGAAATAGGAACCATTAAAGATAAGTTGCTTTTAAGATGCAGAGAATGTTGGAAGCAGGGAAAAATGAAAGGGGAATGGTATAGTAGAATATAATACAAGGAGAATTGATTATCATAAAGAATGATTATGCAAGGTGAGAGGAGGTCGTAATGGGACAAGTAAAAGATACAAATCTTATTGTGGAGCAACCTGGAGGCAAGAACAGAATTATTATCTGAAATTATCTAAAATTCTATAAATACTAGAAGGCCTGATTACCTGTTGAGCTCAAAGTTCAGTCCGGAAGGCTGTTCTTTGAGCTCAGTGTTATCTCTGTTTTCCTCTCCAAGAAATTTGTCTCAAAATCACAGCCCCTTTACAGTTCCCTTCAGCCTTCAACTGCCCTTGTTCAGAAGGTGACATTTAAGTCAGCTATTACATTTGTCCATTGATGCAAAGAGGTGTCTGATTCATATCTCTCTGTAAATGGTCATGTGACTCACGAGGTAGGTCGGGTCAGCTACACAGCTTCGGATCCCACTGAGGCAAGATTTGTGAGGCCACCTTTAGTATAGAGTCACCTTTAGAATTCATATCACATCTAAAAACCATTCCCTTGTGAGTTTCCACAGACTTAGACAGAGATTGTACCGTAGATATTAGTTTCAGGTCATTTAATGTGATACGCAATAAATTTTACAATCCTTCATTATTAATTGTAAGATATAATGATGAATTTGATGAGATTGCCCCAAGTATAAAAGACTGCACAATCTATACAACCTATCATAGACGCATGCATCAGTTGCCGGCTTGGTGATGGCACTCTTTTTTCTAAATCATAAAAGTTAACTATTAAAATCTCAATCCAGAAATACGATCCATATAATCCAAGGTAATACTCGAGAGCAGAGCTGAGAGAGTGCTACAATGCTGAAAGTGCTGCCATTCATTCAAGGTTCTGAGCTGAAACAAAAGCAGAAAATGGTGGAAGCACTCAGCAAGTTAGGCAGCATCTGTATAAAGAGAAACAAAGTGTTTGTTCTTCACCAGTGGGCAAAAATCATCCAATGGTATAATTTTAAAGAGGGAAATTTACAACCCAACCCAATGGTTGCCCACTAATAAATAAGAGAAAGATTAAGTTACAGCTCACTTAAAGCTTCACTACAACAAGGGGTCTAATTTAATTTGTTACTTAGTACAAAAGAAAATTTGCTGCAACAAAAGGTAGGCAATGTATTTGGTTTACTGTCTTTCAAATACAAGTTCATGACAGACAAAAGTGCTGGAGAAACTCAGCTGGTGCAGCAGTAGTATCTATGGAGCGAAGGAAATAGTCGGCTGTCACTCTACCCAACAGCGTACCCCGGTGACTGCCAATCACCACCCCCCCCCCCCCCGGACACTTATTATTTTTTTTAATTCAAATCGTTTGCTATGTCGCTCTTCAAGGGAGATGCTAAATGCATTTCGTTGTCTCTGTACTGTACACTGACAATGACAATTAAATTGAATCTGAATCTGAATCTGAATCTGAAATAGGCAATGTTTCGGGCTGAAACCCCTTATTTCCTTCGCTCCG
This sequence comes from Leucoraja erinaceus, assembly GCF_028641065.1. Lineage (NCBI taxonomy): Eukaryota > Metazoa > Chordata > Chondrichthyes > Rajiformes > Rajidae > Leucoraja > Leucoraja erinaceus. The sequence continues at coordinate 30,075,335 of NC_073388.1, read as the reverse complement.
AAACCCTTTGGGGTTTCGGCCCGAAATGTTGTCGAAATTTCCTTTGCTCCATAAATGCTGTTGCACCCGCTGAGTTTCTCCAGCATTTTTGTCTACCTTCGATTTTCCAGCATCTGCAGTTCCTTCTTAAACACAAGTTCATGACAATTAGTTTAACAGTCAATTGGATCGGGTCCATGGAAAGCAGTCTGTTAAATAAATCAACTATATGAAATAGGATGGGGGGAGGGGGTGTAGCCTCTCTTGGACACCCATGTTCTTCCATCAGCAATAATGGCAATTCAAACACTTGTATATGTATCAGATTGTCAAAACAAGGGTTTTGCTTTTGTATCCTTGCAACGAGAATATTGTCTAACTTCATCCATGGTAGATGGTATCTTTCAGAAAATATACTAACTGTATCACACTCTGAACAAACATTTGTTTAACACAGGGTTCTTGAGGAACCTAACCGCTCACTTGGGAAAATCTATATTTCTTTGTTGTTGCTTGTGGAAGATAGCTGTGTACAAATATACTCACGTGACTCAGTTTCAAAAGTAGTTAATCAGTTACAAAATGCCTCAGGCTGCTGAGATTATGAAAGAATTATACAGATGCAAGGTTTTCCTTTTTCTGTTGATGTTAACATTTACAATGGGATGATATACAAATGCACAATAATTTCAAGTTTAATTTGTTTCTATTGCTGCTGCTAATAGAACATCCATTAATCCACCAGCCAATATCATAATGTATTCATCATGAACCTGTGCATATTACATCACATCAAGATCACAATAACAACAAATAAGATTTATAGACCCAGTTGTAATGCACAAATACATCTCAAGGTATTAACTCATTTGTGCGCAGAAATTAGAAATGAATGCAGAGCCAAATTAAGTATTTCTTGGGAAGGAGAGCCTCCAGCATAAAAGCAGCGGGGAATTTTAAGGACAAAATGAAGAAATGAAGGTGAAAGACCAAAAAGATTTAAGATGGAGATCTCAAGTTAGAATGACGTTTCAACTTAATAATAGAACAAAGCGAGGGGAGGCAAACGGTGCAGAGCTCAAAAAGGGAACTCTATACATCAGATCTATTGCTTAGTAAAACTATACCCATCAGAAAATTAGCAAAAGCATTTTTGTGCCCAATCACCATACTATGTCAGACATTTTACCAATGTCAGTTGTGAACTGAATGGATCATGCATCACAATATTTCTATCTTCCTCGTGTTTCTGAGCGCATCTGTCACTTTCAATGAACAGTAAAAAACAAAAGCCAGGATCTCATCTCCATGAGATTACCAATGATATCTTCATCACATCATTTTCCAGTCTCAGTTTTCATTGTTTAGGATGTTATAAGCACCTCATTACTTGTTGATCCTTTACTACATTGATGGATCACCAATTAATCATGTATGGCATGATAAGCAAGTTTGCAGATTACACAAAAGTGGGTGGAATCGTAAATGGTGAAGAAGGTTATCAAAAAGGTGAAGCAGGCATGATTTATAGGAACCTGAGTGACAACATTTTTATAAAAAGGGCGATAGGTGCATGGAACGAGCTGCCTTGTAGTTGAGGCAGGTATTATCACAACATTTAAAAGACATTTGGGCAACTACATGAATACAGCACACAACATTGGGTATAAGACATTTAATTATTTTTATGTAATTTTGATCAATTTCACACTTTTGCAGTGGGGAGGATCTGATGAGTTGTTACGGCTATTGGCAGAACAGATGGTGAAAATGGTGAAAGCCAATTTCTAGGCAGGTCATGAAGCAGAATGAAGGCTGTACTGGGAATACAGAATGAAGAACAGGTGAACCCTTTTAAAAGTAAAAAAATAAAAATTAAAGAAAGTAATTGATGCAAGATCCCTTGCTTATAAGCAATGATGTGCCACATTTATTTGTTAGGTAAATACAAATAAATCCTTGATACATTTCTAACTGAGAATACATTTTACTTTATTCTTACTGACACATACAGTATAATCACTGCTCATTAAACTGTTACTAATCTGAAGTCTGTGAACCGACTTCCAGTTTAGATGCAGGTTTATTCATATTTACATGAAACAATTCTTCTCAAAATCTTGTTCTGTTACTGTTTTGCATTTCCAAATAATTTAATTTCGTGCCATTTGAACAGTGGTGATTTTGTAAATAATGCACACACATTAGAGCAGATTTTCCTCCCTGTAACATTTCATGTTACAGATTAGTGAAGAGAAATAAGGATAAAGATGAGGAGGAATTAAAACAAAAATGTTCATGCACTTGTATTTTGTCAAAGTGCATAGGATTATGCAGGACTTAATCAATGTAATCTGATTTCAAAATGCATTGAAGCCAAGATTTCAAGGACTCTTTTCTGTAGAACTACATGAACTTTGCTGCAGTTTATAATGTTTCAAGCCCAAAGCTATGCCACATTTCAAATGTGATCAAGATATTCTTTGCTCTTCACAAAAACATTTAGATATTATTTTCTTTCAAAATTTTGACTGAATAAAGGGAAATCAGTTTTATTTCAGTCAGTGCAGTCAGTCAATTAACATTACTAAGAAATGATGAACAGTTCATTATTAGTTACTGACATCAAGAGGATATTTAGTTAGCTGTAATTAGTAATAAGATAATTCATTCCATAGCTAACAGTACCAATCTCTTAAGTATTAAGTAAGGTATTATCAGTTTGAAGTCACCACATGTGAGCTTCCATGCATCAGTTCACATTCAATTGCATTTTTGTGCAGTCAGTAATTTTAGGCAATTATCAGGCAAGGGAACGTTGGAACACATCCTGAGCTGTTGCCCAAAGGCTCATGGGCAGTGCCGGTACACATGGCGCCACGACCAGGTTCTTAAACCCATTGCAGAAGCCATCAGCATGGGAATCAGCAGCTGCAGACGACAACGCCCCACCACCCAGATGATCACCTTTGTGAAGGCCGGTGTGCAGCTGCCAAGAACCACAGCAGCCAGGAATCAGTCAGGAATCCTGGCGACTGAGCAGGACTGGCAGCTTTCCGTAGACCTGGTGAAACAGCTGAAGATCCCATGGCACATTGCCACGACCACCCTGAGGCCAGGTATCCTCCTGGTCTCAGAGGCGACCAAAAACATTGTCTTGTTGGAACTGACTGTGCCGTGGGAGGAACGTCTGGAGGAGGCCCACGAGAGGAAGATGGCCAAGTATGAAGAGCTGGTCATAGACTGCCGCAAGCAGGGCTGGAAGGCAAGGTGTATGCCCATCGAGGTTGGCTGCAGAGGTTTTGCAGGGCAATCGCTCTACAAAGCCTTGAGTGCACTGCGCATAAACTGAGTGGCGAGGAGAAAGGCAATCAAGAACACCACAGAGGCAGGTGAGAAGGCCTCAAGATGGCTCTGGATCAGGAGAGGAGGTCCATGGGGAGGAGCAAATGCCACCTGAACACAAGTCGTGGTCTGATCAACCACGGCTGGGTCGCCTGGGTGAGGGTGTCTGATGTTGAAAGACCCGAAACACCCAATGACCCCAGGTTACATCACTGATGATGTGTTCATGAGCATCTATCGATGTATTTGTATCAATATTTCAATTTCCTATGAAAAGAAAACGTTGAGGACCTAAAAATTTATATTTTTTGTGGGTCCCTGTTCATCTGATACACAAGGTACGATTACCTGTTTTGTTGAGAAAGTTGCATTCTATTATCAAAATAATTGTGCCAATGGAGTAAAGGGAGTTAAGGACTAGAGAGTATCAGATTCGCTATAACTAATATAATTTATTTGCAGGATCTTAAAAACTAAAGGTCTTTTATTAGTTAAAAGTTTATTTTGTTACCACAACCTAAAATAATAAAGGCAGTTTATTACACTGTTTAGTAGAATATTGTTGCACAAGTTTTGATGGAAACAATTGCTCACCAATGTCAAAGAGGAATCTGCAGTGAAACTAACATATTGTGTTCTTAAGAGATAATTGTGTCCAATCACTGAGAGAAACTTACATGGAAGCAGCCATTTTCCTTGGACTGGTTTCCCCCCAAGACATATTTTTTTTCTACTGGTCAACTTTCAAAGTCAAATTTAAATTGATTTTCTAGTTCTTGATCAAAATCGTATCGTAATGCCCCGTCCCACTTTCCCGAGTTACTCACAAATTCTCCCAAGTTTTCCCCTTGTTTCAAACTCGGAGAATGTCCATAGCGAGTCCGTAGGTGTCCGCAGATATTTCATAGCGGCTCGTAATGCCAGCCGTAGGTACTCGGGGCTTCAGTTAAGTCGGGACGCTTTTTCAGCATGTTGAAAAATGTCCACGAGTAAAAGAAATAGCCCCGAGTACCGACGGCTGGCATCTCCGAGTTTGAATCAAGGGGAAAACTCGGGAGAATTCGTGAGTAACTCGGGAAAGTGGAACAGGGGCAAGCACCTCCGTTGCCATGCTGTGAGAATGGAGAGGGTGAGAAGGAGTTTCTTCCCAAAGGCCATTAGGACTGTAAACTCCTATCTGTCCAGGGACCAACTTTACCTTACCATTTTACTGTTGTGTGGTGTCTTTTTAAAATTGCTGTTTTTTCCTTTTTCTTCCCTCCCACAAATATGTAATATGTGAATATGTGATTCTGTTCCATTCTGTTTGTAGTTTGTTTGTTTGGTTTTTTTTTGTGCAATTTGCGAGCATTGCCACTTTTCATTTCCCTGCACATCTCGTATGTGACGAATACACTTGACTTGGCTTGTTTTGACTTAACCGATTTGGTCCATGTAATACAAATATTGTTCCCTAACTCATCAATCTTGTTGTATCCAATTCAGATTATAGAGTCATAGAGCAAAACAGCACAGAAACAGGTCCTCTGGCCCACCTTGCTTGACCATGCCAGCCAAACTTGTATATAGGACTAGTTCCATTTGCTTGCATTTGGCCCATATCTCTCAAACCATTCTGATCCATATGTCTGTTCAAATGTCTTTTCAAAGTCTCAGGTGATCTAAGATGGCGCCTGCCAGCGGCGACTTTTTGCTAACAGCCAAACAGAAGAAGATTACTTACAGCAACAAGCAACTTACCTGAATCGGAAAAATGGCAGAAATCGGCGCCGTAACAGACAAGCTGCTAGTGCATCTGAAAGCACTAGCGATTTTACGATCTCCCGCAGCTGTGAGAGCCTCCAACTGCAAGCGTTCCCTGGACCGCTGGAGAGAACCCGACCCATCTGGAAATCAAAGGGACTTTCCACTGTGGGGAAAGGCATCAGAAAGTTCAGTCCTCTTCCTCTGTGATCACCCGAGGTCGGGGCCTATTTGTGGCCTCCACAGCTAGTCCGATGTTTTCAGGCCCTCTTTCCGGGAAGATGGAACTCCAGCTTCGGGTGAACACTCCTCAGCGGCTTGGAATGTCTGGAGCGGCCGCTTCCTCCCCGGAGACCGCAGCACCCGAAGTCCTCAGGCCGCACTGGTTGGAGCCCCGACTCTAGCGATCTCGGATCTAAGGCTCCGCGGTGTTCCAAATCCAGCGCCGCCCACGGCTGGACGCCCGCAGCCACACCTCCTCAGATGCTGGAGTCGGCGGTCACAGCACTTCGGAGCTTACTGCACAGCGGCCCGGGTAGGGCATCGCCCGCTCCGTGATGGTGCCTCAGCACTGTGCCGCCGCTGAAGCTGAGGTTCCAGCCGGTCCCGACAGGAGACGCCGCTCCAGTCCGATGGTAGGCTGCGAGGAAGGGGCGAAGAAGCAGCTCGGAGTGAAGCCGCCTCTCCTGCCAGGTAGGGACGAGGAAATAAAATTTCCCCCTTCCCCTCCCCCCACCCACCACATAAAAGAAGACCTCCAACAAACATTTTGTTTTTGACTGGACTAAAAATAAAAATTAAAAAGTGTGAAAGGACGGACTGCAGGCAGAGCAGCCATACACAATGGTGCACCACACCTGCATTAATTGTGCATTAATAAAGAGACATTAATACTTTAATGTCATTTCTCATGCACAATGATTTTGCTTGCATTTGTTGAAACGAGAGGAAGGGGTTTTTAAATTTTCACTTTATCACCAAATGATAAATATTAGTGTATCTATTGTTATGCTGGTCCTATATGTTATTTTGATATCAGCGAGTGGATGATGATGAGCTATCTTCAGAACATCCTGTAAATGGAACTTTGTGATAGAAATATCGAGCTCAATTTTTCCATGTAAACCGGATAGTTTAGTTCATAGATTTATATTGACATGTGCGATTTTCAATTATTTAAAGTGACTTCAATATAAGTATAAATAATATTGCATTTTTAATCCTACAGTAATTAAGATGACTAGAGGATTAATCAAAACTGAATTTCTAGATATTAGTTGTTTATAATTGTTTATAATTAATTCATCGCTCACTCTGAACAAACTATTTTGCATTCATCCATCTAAAGTCAAAAATATTTAAATCTAATTGCTGAAAATATCCAAATAAATGCCAGGATTAGACACATCTGACAGGTTTTGATTCTTAAAAATAAGCTTTGATATACAAGTTACCCATCCAAGAATCATTCATTATATGTCTAAATGTTACTGGAGCAGCTGTAAGCAAAAATGCTGGAGCAGTTGTAAATGCTTAAAATTAGTGAGCTATGAACAAATCTTTGTTACAATATATGGAAGTTGGAGTATCTAGAGAATACATTCCCTATGTGAGTTTTGAAGATTTTTTTTAGTCAAGGCCACAGATGTCTTCAATTTGACTGCTGATACTACAAAATTAATAAGCAAACTGTGCTCCAGGCCATTTTGGTGTTCTTGCTTCCAGAAGCAGAACATTGCAGTTAGACATAAGACATTGACTTAAATGACAATAGAAGAAACTTTGCTGCTCAAAAAGGGGAACTAGTCCTGAGCAGCCAGTTACTCCCTTTCTGTTTAGGACTCAGGATTTTTAAATATCTATATTTACCTGGTCCTATAATTAACTGAATGTTTTTGTAATGATTACGGTGGTGCAGCAGTAGAGTTGCTGCCTGACAGCACAAAAGACATGGGTTTGATTCTGACTACAGATGCAGTCTGTATGGAGTTAGTATGTTCTCCCCGTGATTTCCCCGAGTGCTCCAGTTTCCTCCCACACTCCAAAGACGTACAGGTTTGTAGGTTAATTGGCTTCAGTGAAGATCGTAAGTTATCCCTAGTGTGGAGGATGGTGCTAGTGTACGGGGATCGTGGGTCAGTGTGGTCTCGATGGGCCGAAGGGCCTGTTTCTACACTGTATCTCTCCAAATTAAATCGTCATTTTTTCATTACCTGAAATAAAATGTTCCAGGGCTATTGATATTACAGAATTACCACCCACATCTCTTCTAGTTGTTTGTCTTAAGCTCCAGTGTAGGTTTAAATATTCCTGAATAACAATATTGAAACACTCCTGAGTGGCTGATCTGTATGATTCATAGATCATTAAGATGGTGTTTTTCATTTGTGATCTTTAATGTTGTTCACACAAGCTAATTGGTTCCTAATAAAGGAAGCAGCACTCATGAGCATTATGAACATATAATTTTTGGTCAGCTTCATCTCGGAGCTCCAATCTTTAAAATGACAATTGGCACAATGCTGCATCGCACTGCTGAAAATTTGCAGAGAAAGAGAGAGAGGGAGAGACAGACAGACAAACAGGTAGAGACAGAGATACAGACAGAGAGATAGACAGAGACAAAGTGAGTGAGAGACAGAGAGAGGGAGAGGGAGAAGAACGGAAGAGAATAGGAAGCATTCACGAAGGGGACAGACAAGCATTGGGAGTTTCCAATAGATAAAATAGATTAAATTTACTCCCAGAGGGTTTTGCTATGTTCCAGAGATCTCAGCTCTTTAAGTCCAGCTACACTGAAGAACTACTGGATAAGAATGGAACAGGTATAATGTGTTCACAATGTTTCTAGTGGTGCCCCAATGATCACTTCCACTATTCAATTACCTACCATTAACTGCCAGTTTAATTATCTTCAGATGCCTAACCACACCACTCAAAGACATGAAACAAACACTGTCCACAATATTCCATCACACTCCAAACATTTTGCCAGATATCCTAACCCGAGCCATGCACAGACAACATTTGGATACATTCAATCACTTGGTACCCATTCTTAGAGATTGAAGGACGAACACTGTACTCAGGTGATGAGGTCACATTGTTGGTGTTCTTGGTGTAAGTGGCTAAGGCACCATTTCAGCCATGGTCGCCTACAATCACACGTTGTCCCAACAGAGAAGGCTGTGGCATACTCAAAGCTTGTCCGGGATGCCTGCTCCCCCCACATCTCTTACGTTACAGTTCTGAATCATGCACAATGGAGTACCATGGGAGCACCCAGAATAATGTGTGTTTTCAAATCAACTATGAAAATGAGATTATCCAATGACTGACTGATTTTAGAGAAGTGTGATCTCCTTTCAACTGACAATGCTTCAATGTTGTGTTGTGTTGTGTAATATATTCACACATTCTGTACATGGCTGACAATGAAAATGCATCGGCCACACAAGTGTAATTCTCCATAGTTTAGTTTAGTTCAGGTTAGTTTACAGATACAGCATGGAAACAAGCCATTTGGCCCACCGAGTCCATGCCCACCATCGATCACCCATTCACACTTTCTCATCGACTTCCTACACACTAGGATCAATTTACAGCGGCAAATTAACCTACAAACCCCCATGTGTTTGGGATGTGGGGGGAAACTAGAGTACCAGGAAACACATGAAGTCACAGGGAGATTGTGCAAATTCATTACATATATGTTGTACTGCAAATAAAAAAACAATTATGTGATCTAATTCTCGGCCTTAGTCATTTGCATAGATTTCCTTCACACTGTTGTATACTGCAAAATTTTTGTGTGTGTGTGTAAAAAATTTTAAATGAATCTTAAAAAAAGAATTACTTCTGTGTATTTGACACAAATGTCAGCATTTTTATCTTAAATTGTAATTACTTGGATGCATCATAGCAAATATCCACAGATGTGAAGAGATATGCTTGCCATAGTGTGACTAATTTGTGTGTATTTATGTTTTTCTTTATTTAATTTTTTTTTCATGTTTATCAATGTGCAGATTATTTAAAGCTGGCAAATCGCTCCAGGAACTGGATTCAACATGAAACAATGTGTTCAATTTCAATAATGCTTCCGCGAATAATTGTCGCGAGACAATTTAATCATTATATTAAAATAAAAAGCGACTTCTAACGCCATCAACGTGAATATAAGTGAAAATGCGATTTGGGCCCCATACGAACCAGCAGTGTTTTTCCTGCCAACATGGGGTTCAAATTCACCGCAAATGCAACGTTCCAATCGATTGCGTTCCAGAAGCAAGATGATTAAAATGCCCTTTTTTTTAGATAAACCGTCTAAATTGTCTATATTTTGTGTTATTCTCTCTCTCCATGATCATTATTTTTAAACTAAATATTCACAACAGTTTGAGTCACATGTATTGTGCAAAAAACAATAATTTGATTATATTTTGGGTGGATGTTTGTCGATTAATTTATGGGAATTAAACATTAAATTCCTTCCATCTGGGATATAAATTCATGACAGTGAGATTTAAAAATCATGTTATATTGTGAATTCTTGTGTGAATGGGATTAGTTTGATATTTGGATAATTAGGCCATTTTTTATAATTATCCTTTTCTTAAGAAATGGAATCTACAGGACATTGTTAATGGGAAAGTAGTGGGTAGAAAGGCATGTCATGTGTGGTTTGAAGAGCAAAAACTTGTAGTTTTCAATGCCAAAATTGAAAAGTTGAGGTAAAACAAGGTGTACAGAGTTGCTTTTTGGTTTCAATCTGAGGAGTATGATGATGCTACTGAGTATGATATGCCAACGTACCAGTCAGCAACTGAACTTCTCCATAAAGACTTGGTCTATTGCTAGAAATTGTAATTTATTTACCTATCTGTTACGGATTTACAGCATATAATACAATAATATTAAAGTTCTGATCTTGAGAATATCACATTTTTGAATTTTCAAGGCAGTCTGGTTGTTTATTACTATTTCCGTCACAACGGTCAATTTTGTAATTAACTACAATTAGGTAATTAACTAATTATATGCTTTAATTTCAGGTCATCCAAGTAAGATGTTTTATATTTGTTTCAGAATGCTTCAATCTATAATAACTGAACATTTCATTCAGTTCTCTTGATTTTTAAGAATGTTATGGGCTTTTGACTGTCCTCGATCACAGCTTTTGTGTTAAGTCAATGGAAAAGCAATAGGGAACAAGATGCTAATTTCTGAGTATGAAAATGACCATAACCTTTATAATACTGAAGATATGAAAGTGAATTAGGTGTCAAATTAAACTTATTTTTATGCTTTATCTGATGGGATAAATTGCAGACTTGATTTTTTAAATCTCAAAAATTTGTAACATTGCTACTATATACAAAATATATTTTCAGTCTCCTATATAGATTATCCTTCAGCTGGAGTCATTCAAATACCTGCATTATTGCCATTAGTACAGCGGGTTTAGTGTCCAGCAGGCTTAAGGGGCTGTCCGACTTGGGCGATCTAATCCATGTGTTAAGAAGAGTGTCTTCGAAATTAAAGCTCGAGGGCACTCGCCTGGAAAGCCTCGAGCTGGATCGACCGTCCGCGTTCAAACCGCGAGCTAGATCGACCGACCGCGCGCACACACACAGACAAATACATCGCAAAGGTGGGGCCCAGGGAAAGCGGGAGAGCGCTGTCTGAAATTCACACCCGCGATGAAGAGGAAGGTAAACGGCTGCACAGTGTAAGGTAAGTCCTTTAGAGAGTGCAGTGGGGGGGGGGGGGGGGGACGGGGCAAGGGGGGGGAGAGGGGGGCAAGAAGGAGGGAAGAAAGAAGGGAGAAGCAGTAGTGGAGATACACTTAAGAAGTATAATAAAGTTTTGCGGACATTTTCCTCGGTCCTGAAAACTCCAATAAGCCAATCAAAATGCCCGGTCAGCAAAGGAGATTGCCTACGGCTGCCCTTGATTGCCCGTAACTAAACAGCGACCCCACTCCACTGCACTACGAGTTGAAAAGGACCATGCCGACCAAATTTTACTTGCGGATTTTACTCAAATTTTACTCAACATGTTGAGGCCAGGAGTATTCGGGAACTTCCCTCGAGCAAGAAGGAGCGTTCCAGCGACCTCATAAGACCTCCTCGGACCACGTGTCGACCATGCTGTGAGTTTGAAGGTCAAAGACACTCTTCTAAACTCACAGATTAGGTCGCCCAAGTGGGACAGCCCCTTAACAATGTAAAATCTAGAAATTTGCATTACTTTGTCTTATTACTTACATTATCATTGTCTTAAGAGTAAACATACTTTAAGTTACTAATAAAGGAGTTTTTTTTAACACATTGTCATATCCATAGTTTTCTCTTTGCTTTGTATAGCTTTTCTTATTCATCTTGTCTCAGTTGTTTCCAATCACTTTTCCCATATTGCAAAGTGGGTAACTGATCTATGTATTTGAATGGTTTCGTTTCTGTTCAATGTAAAAAACAATGGGGTGGCATTGAGGCACAGAGGTAAAGTTGCAACCTTACAGAGCTTGCAGTGCCACAGACCCAGGTTCGATCCTGATTACGGGTGCTGTCTGTACGGAGTTTGTATGTTCTCCCGTGACCGCGTGGGCTTTCTCCATGATCTTCCTTCCACACTTTAAAGACGTACAGCATTTGTAGGTTAATTGGCTTGGGTTTGTATACTTGCTATAAGTGTAAATTGTCCCTAGTGTGTGTGTAGGCTTAAGTTAATGTGCGGCAATCGCTGGTCAGTGCAGACTAGGTGGGCCGAAGGGCCTGTATCCGCGTTGTATCTCTAAATGAAACAAAACTAACTAGCATTTCCCTTTGTGACATATTAGTCGCATTGGCTCCATAGCAGAAGCATCCACGTCATGGGGCTGGAAACTGGAAGTATCCCGAGCTATTTCTGCTACCACCATCATCTATTGCAACGTGATGGCTCCCACTGATTGTCGCCGGAAGCTTGTGTCCTTTTCAGGACGGACGATGACAGCGATGTCAACATTTGAAACATGGAAGATGGACACAAAAGAAGAAGAGTTACAGCGAGCATCAGCGTGTGATGGACCAGTTGTCAATGCTTTGACTATTAATTCAGTTAAACTCTATTATTTTTGTTTTCTTTCACTTAATCAATTAAAAGTCTGTGTCAGCAATTCAAACGACTCTGCTTCCAATCCAAAAAGGGACCTATGTATTCCATCTGTTTGTTTTACTACGAGACAGACAATTATCAAAGCATTCGCGCACAGTTCCCCAAATACCATGGGATTTTAATTTCTTAAGTGGCACCTTATCAAATGGTACTTTCTTTCCATAGACAAAGCTCTGCAGTTTCTTATTTCTAGCTTCTCAGATGCCTTTTGCTAAATATTTTACTACTCATTCCCCTCTATCATTGTTCTGTTATATCCACAAAAGCTTCAAGCAAATTTCTCAAACATAATTTACTTGAATAGGTTTAATTATGTATAGTTTTCTTAAATGATTAGCTATTTCCTCTATCATTATTGACTTGCGCATCATGCCAATAATAGCTATTATACTAACTGTTCTATACTTCCCTGTCTTCTGCCTTACTCCTTCATTGAACAAGGGAGCCACATTGTCTGTTTTCCAATCTTCAGGTACCATCCCGGAGATTAACGATTTATTAAAATGTCAAGCAATGGTCTATTATCCCTGCAGCCACTTCCTTTAAAATGCTAGTGTGCAGACTATTAGGTCCTGGCAACTTGTCTGCCTATAACTTCCTGAGTCTCTCCAATGCTATATTCCTTTGATTGAGATTGGTGTTTGTTCTAACGTCTTATTCTACATCAGATCATCTGATTTTTTAGGGATATTAGAAATGTAGTGCAGACTGATGCAAAAAAATGTATTCAACATATCTGCCATTTGATTGCTTGCTGTTATTAACTCACCAGCTTCATCCTCTACCAGTCGCAGAGTTACCTTAGCCATTCTCTTCCTATTTATATAGCCATATCAATTTTTAATTTTCGTTAAACTACATCCAAATTATCTCACAAAATAAATGTGTTACATTCTTATGACGTTTTTAGACTTCTGCAGCTGGAACCTGAAAACTACCAAGTCTGCTCTTCTATCATTAACCCGTGCCACTTAATATCCGTTACATTTCATCTTGACATTACCCTCTCCCCAGTAGCACAGTGGCACACGAGCAGCATAGTGGTGCGGCAGTAGAGCTGTTGCCTCACAGGACCAGAGACCCGGGTTTGATCCTGACAGTGTAATTAAACTCTTTACAGCTTACCCTTAGTCTAGTTCAGTAAAACAATGAGTCAAGCACTGGATCAACTCATTCTTTATTCTCACTCACAAACAAACTCTCCATACGATACCTAACCAACCGCGGGTTCAATCGTTGTCTCTACTTGTCCAAGCCCTTCAACCTCGTGCAAGTAGACACCTCCAGCGGGTCACATGGTCCCAAGTGCACCTCCAGAAGATCGACTTCGATCCATGTGCTGTCCCCTCTTTTATACTATATTGGACCCGTGGCACAAAACTATATGGGGGGGGGGGGGGGGGGAGCAAGCAAATTGTTCTTTCTGATGAATTTAATGCCTGCAGAGAGTAAACCAATAAAGAATGCACACTTGGCAAATGCTCAAATGTTTTTGTAATAAAAATTAAATGCGGATACTGGTTTATTCCAAATATAGATACAAAATGCTGGAGTAATTCAACGGTCAGGCAGCATCTCTGGAGAAAACAAATAAGTGATGTTTCGGGTCGGGACCCTTCTTCAGTCTTTAGATTTAAACTTTTAGACTTTAAAGATACTGTGCGGAAATAGGCTCTTCAGCCCACCAAGTCCAGCGATCACCTGTACACTAGCTATCCGACACACTAGGAACAATTTACAATTTTACTGAAGCGAATTAACCTAAAACTTGTATGTCTTTGGAGTGGGGGAATGAAACCAGAGCACCACGAGAAAACCCACGTGGTCACAGGAAGAACGTACAAACTCCATATATACAGCACCTGTAGTTAGGATTGAACACAGGTATCTGGTGCCATGAGGCAGAAACTCTACCACTGCACTACCATGCTGTCCAAATTACACTTACATTATTTTGTTGGTCACATTTGAAAATTACATGTGATCTCAGGTGGCAATCCTTCTGCTCTCCACTAAAATTCACACAAATCATTTCCCATAATTAAGCTGAGAAAACATTTCAGATCATTGAAAGAGATTACTGACCGTTAACCATCTCAATGAAGTATCACTCTTTCACGTATACTTTACCAACAAATTGATTGAATTGCAGGAAACCTCGGCAGGGAATGTCCATTTCAAACTGCTACTAAAATGTTTGTGGAACAGCTTCATTTAAATGTACTGGAAGAGCTGCCTTTCCATAGCGCATTACTTGGATATTTGTATCCACCATGGTTCAAAGCAGATTCACAGCATCATCAGGTTTTTTGTCAATATGTCATCTGAAACTCATTCAAACCTCCTGATGCTCTCCCACCTGTTATGGGGATGTGTGCTCAGGCTGAATTATAATTCCCTCCATCTTTCAGTTGTTTAAAAATTAATTATAAAACATGGAAAATAAAATATTTGCTACAACTATCATTGCCTGTAGAATTGAAATGGCATGCATTGAGACTTTGAGAGTTGAAAATCACATATATTGTACGTAGTATAATAGTAAGAATCCAGTAAATCTAATTTTGTGCAGTATTAAAATGCTAATTACAGAACAGAGATCGAACATGTTGGCACCATGACCTTTAAGTGTCTAAATGTGTTGCATCTTGGTGGCCTTTCTGAAAAATTACTTTAATCATAATCATAATCAAAATCATATTTTATTAGCCAAGTATGTTTTGCAACATATGAGGAATTTCATTTGCCACAGTCATACCAATAACACCAGTACACACTAAATACATTTTTACATAAACAATCACCACAGTACCTCCAGCACATTCTTCACTGAGATGGAGGGCGAAACAACTTCAATCTCTCCCCTTCTTTGTTCTCCCGCAGTCGGGTGCCTAGAGCCTTCCGTTGATGGGGCAATCTTGGCTCCTGTAGCTGCTGGCATTTGGGCCCCAGCATCGGGGCGATCAAGCTCCTGCATCGGGGGGAGGCGGGGAATCTCAGCTCCCACGCGCCAGGCGATCGGACCCCGGGTCGAATCCTTCTGCCTCATTTGGAGCTTCCTGACATCAGTCTCTACCTGAGATTGCGTGCTCATCGATGGTGAAATCCATAGGCCTCAGTTGGAGCGTCGATCCCCAGCAAGGAATCGGCTCTGATGGTATGTCCACGTCCCCCCGAGCAAGGCCCCCAGATCTATGATGTTAGGACGCATAGCGACCGGAGATACGATTCGGAAAACAATTGCCTCTCCGGCAAGGCAAGAGATTGAAAAAAAGTTTCCCCTGGCCACCTCCCCCACTTATATAACCATATACCAATTACAGCACGGAAACAGGCCATCTCAGCCCTTCTAGTCCGTGCCGAACACTTACTCTCACCTAGTCCCATCTACCTGCATTCAGACCATAACCCTCCATTCCTTTCCCTTCCATATACCTATCAAATTTATTTTGAAATGATAAAATCGAACCTGCCTCCACCACTTCCACTGGAAGCTCATTCCACACAGCTACCACTCTCTGAGTAAAGAAGTTCCCCCCTCATGTTACCCCTTTTGTCCCTTAATTCTCAAACCTTCCCACTTCCCACATAAAACAAACCAGAGAACATTAACACAAACTTTTAAAACACACTAAAAATAACAAATAAAAGACGAAAAAACGGACAGACTGTTGGCAAGGATGCCATCATGTGGTGCCCCTGGTGGTCCTCGAAGTTCTCCTTCATCTTATAGCAAATAAAAAGCCTTGATACATAAACTTTTCACTATGATGCAAAGCCATAATTACAAGATTATGCTGGCAACACATTTTGTTCATCAGTGTTTGTTTTCAATGCATTTGGAGCACCCTTTGAGCTGTAAAAGCAGTGTCTGTAGTATTTATGGAATAAATAATGCAGGACCACAGTGGTGGGAGAATCAGCCCATACTGTGAACATCCACCATTATATGCAGAGTAGGCAGGTCCTGATCTCTTTCTGTGTGGAACTGCCTTTTTGTAGCTTAATATCCCAGTTAAAACCTCTTTTCTTTGTATATCTGAATAAAAACAGTGCAAAGGAACGACCCACCAGTGTTATTTAAAGGGAGCATTAACCGCCGAAAGGTTAGTTGTTGATTGATTTCTTGCAAGATCATGATGCATTATATACTCATATCAAGCTACAGAATTCCACCGGCCATGGTTTGACATATGTTAGATTTTACACTTACCAGTCTTGAGCAAGTCCATTGATACCTGATGGAGGTAACTCACGGGCTGCTCCAATGGCATTGAGCATGAAGGGAGAATTATTAGACGTCTTGTGAAATAGGATAAGCAGCAGGAAGACAGAAGAAGAGGAGATGGAAAGGAAGTGCTCTGAGCAGGAGCCCAAACTGCCCTGGGTGTTCAAGGAACTATTCTCCCACTTGAAACTCCATAGGAAATCTGCCTATTCTCCCAGAATTCTGCAAACTCCCACTGAAAGTCATGTGCACCTTCAGCCATTTTTGAGGGACTAAGATCGTAAGAATGGGCAATGGCAGTCAGAAGGCATCCACTATGATTCTGAAAAATGAGGAAGGGGATCATGCAGCTTTTCATGTGACCATTCTGTGATCTTTTATGGTGACCTTTATTTCGTACTAGACTAAGTGGGACCCGTGGGGTCCCATGTTCACACGGGAGGGCTGGTCTCCCAAAGCAATATTCCACCTCTCCACCAATTCCAATATTGGTGGCCAGTGGGGGTGGGGGGGGGGGAGGTTCTGGAGCGCGTGTATGGCTGTTGTGGGCCGAAGGGACTTGTTTCCAGAGGGCTAGTATGGACAATGTGAACTGATTGAATTCTTGGGCTGACAGCTTAGTCACTCGGGTCTGGTGGGCTGGCAGCTCAATCACTCAGGCCTGGTGTGCTGGCAGCTCTGCCACTCGGCAGCTCAGTCACTCAGGCCTGGTGTGCTGGCAGCTCTGTCACTCGGCAGTTCAGTCATTCAGGCTTGGTGGGCTAGCAGCTCAGTCACTTAGGCTTGGTGGGATGCCAGCTCAGTCACTCAGGCCTGGTGGGATGCCAGCTCAGTCACTCAGGGCTGGTGGGCTGGCAGATCTGTCACTCAGGGCTGGTGGGCTGGCAGCTCAGTCACTCAGGGCTGGTGGGCTGGCAGCTCAGAAACTGCCAGAAATTATGTCAAAACAGGTGAGAGACTGGGAGAAAGAAGGGGGAGAGGGTGGAGAATCAATTTTAGACATGTTTCATCTTTTTCTGCAGATCACAGCAATGTAGGAGGAATGTCTGTCCTGGCCTGGATCTCGGATGGAGCCAATGAAGGGAGGGAGAAAATACTGGGGTGAGGTTTAATACTTACAGGGGGAATACTTACTGATGGGCCAAAGGGACTAGTACAGGCGTGATGGGCTGAAGGAAATCTTTAAAAAAAGAGTGAAATCTCAGTGATAGGCACTTTGTCTGGATTTTTCCTGGCCTGGCACGGGCCTTTTGGGCTTAAATGCTCCTCCTGGGGTAGTATGGGCATTTCAGGCAAAATGGACTGTTTTTTTTGGGCTAATAGGGGCCATGTGGGCCAAATTGAGTGGTTTCAGGTATGCCAAACAAATAATGTCCTTTCCATGTCAAGCACAGGGCAGCCCAACATCTCATTTAAATTTCAATTTCCTTTCCATTTCAAGCACATAGCAGGCCAACACCTCATTTCAATTTCAATTTCAATTCCATTTCCATTTCAAGCACAGGGCAGGCCAACATCTCATTTTATATCTCATCGATCGGAAAAATTCTCAGGGGTACCTCAGTGGAGGAAGACTCTGAGTAAGATGGCCAAAAATCATAGTGATATATAATAGCATTGTTTCTAAAATCAATATACAGCGCAGACAGGAAGTGGTCAAGATGAGACTTTTAGTTATAAGGATTGTCACTGAGAAAATGCTGTGACAAGGACAGAGAAAATTATGAATGTGGAATTGGGTTTGTGTACTGGGGAATGCACCTGTAGGAGTTCCTCATAGATTGTTGTCAACCTGAGACCCTTGGCAACCCTGTCTAGACTCCATATTACGGCATGTGCAGCTTGACTGGTGGTTTTCAAGGTGCCATTGCGCCTTATGGATTTGGCTGCTTCCAATCTAGAGTTTATACAGCTCGTAGCTTACCGATCAGCAAATAGTGAATCAAAAGTCAAGGCCTACTTCTGGATTACTACCAGAGATAGCGTCTAATTGGATTGTAGGCTTTTCCATGACACATTTAACAGCATACTCATTGCTTCTCCTGTGTTACACATCCATCTGCCCTGCATTAAAGCTGAAGGTCAACCTAATGACAATAAACAATAGACAATAGATGCAAGAGTAGGCCATTCGGCCCTTCGAACCAAATTTGTGGCTGATCATCCCCAATCAGTACCCCGTTCCTGCCTTCTCCCATATCCCTGACTCCGCTATTTTTAAGAGCCCTATCTAGCTCTCTCTTGAAAGCATCCAGAGAACCTGCCTCCACCGCCCTCTGAGGCAGAGAATTCCACTGGAATGACTAGTGCATGTGCAACTGATGCAGTAAATCACCATGTCACCATCCAAAATGCTTGCAGCATTCTGTAGAAGTCCATTGTTCTAACCACCATGGCAAACCAAAGTGTGGTTACTAACCACAAGTACAATCCAGTGCAGACATAACTGATGGTGTCAGAGTGCACCGATTAGATATGAATGGTATGGAAAGAATGAAAATAGTTTTGTGAACCAAAGTTGGCTGAAACTAAATGCTAGCTTCCTGAAGCAATGTCTCTGTCAGCTCTGCCCTAGAGGAGTTCTGTAACATTTTGAAAACCAGGTGTCAAGATTAATGGTGGCCTGATACATTCTGCAGAGCCACAGCATCACACATGAACTTTTGCTCTCACCAGCTACATGGCAAACAGATAATAATTAGGAGGAGCAGGAGAGGAGGCGGTAAAATGGCTCTCTAGAATTTAACTTTCTGCACTGGCATTCTTTGAAGAATTTAAACAGGTGTGTTTCATAGAACCAACATTTCTATTCACCACTTAATAATTTTTCTCATTGACTATGATCATTTTTAATCATTCTTCTTCTTCTTCTCCTTGCCTATGGCATTCACAGCCTAAAGTTGAAGGACAACTTGTTCTATTTGATCTTATTTGATTGTGCACACCAGGTTGACTGCATTCATCGAAACAGGATGGACCATGTGAAGGTTGCAATCTCCTACCCTATTTTTAATCATTGACAATAGCAAAATAAAGTAATCGCTGAACAGTGGCAAAGTAGGCTGAATGATTTCCTTCCTCATTTTTCATTGCCATTGTGGCTATTTTATAAGAATCAATACCTATTCTGAGGGATTATTACTGTGATGTTGGTAGCATGGCTTGCAGAAAGCGCATGTGACTCGACAGGTGAGACTGCAATAGTGGACATCCTCAAACAACTCTCAGGCTGGGAACAGAGTCATGACACTGAACATCTTAAAATGGGATGCACAGTCTGGTAGCTAAATACATCATTGGCAGTGATACGATAACGGCAGAAGAACAAATTCTGTCTTCTAAAGAAGTATCAGCGGGATCCTACTCCCTTGACATAGGTCTGGTTCCCGGAGGTGGTAACTCAGCATCTTTGCAACAATAATCAAGTATCAATTAACACAACAATGATCCTGCATGATGAATGTTTCACCTTTCAACAGTTTCAACTTGGGCAAAACACAGAGAGCTGAGTGGGTTAGGCAGCATCCAGATGGTGCCTGAGCCGTAGAGATGCCCCAGCACTGTGTTTTGCTGAAGATTCAGTATCTGCAGTTCCCTGTGTCTCCAGTAGCCTCCACTTCTATTGCAGCACTCAGACATCAGGAAACTATTGCCTCAGCTGCAATAAAGCTGCCACTTCAGCATTTAGACTGTACAGCATGGTAGTGATGATGACACTACAGGTACACCACTGATCTTCAGCTACCCTTGGTTCCAGAGCTTTGCTGGATTATCCATCTTGCCAGACCAATAGAGGTCACTTCATGATAATTCAACAATCTGACCCACTAATTATACCCCTCTAGTGTCTCTAAAGTACCATGGACTGCTAGAAACTAAAATTAAACAAAAATTAACTTTCGGAACGGAGGCACATATCCTGGAAAAGTATGTGCCACACGCAATGCCACCTGTGTCCTCCCAGTGATCTAGTTATTATATCATAGGTGATAGGAGCAGAATTAGGCCATTTGGCCCATCAAGTCCACTCCGCCATTCAATCATGGCTGATCTATCTCTCCTTCCTAACCCCAATCTCCTGACTTTTCCCCATAAACCTTGACACCTGCACTAATCAGGAAATTATTAGTGTTGGTTTAGTGGTTGCGTGAATTTCAAGTGCGCTCTCGTAATTTTGTCCGGATTAGAGGAGGCGCCGGACCATCAGTTACCGGAATGTCGGTGGTGTAGCTGTATTGAAATTGACAATCGGGAAAATATAAGACAAAGATGATCTCAAAGTTTTGGGAAAACCCTTTGCCAAACTGGAGTTACAGTATATTCTTCTGTCTTTATAATGCACTTTCTAGAAATTCTTTCAAACGTGCTAAGCACATCATTCATCAGACATCTATTTTAACGTAGGATCAAAGCCCTCGCATGAATCTTCTGTGGCAGAACTTGTCTATGACCTATCCCTCTGGGGTAATGGCACCATATCTCATGCCTTCACAGTCATCCCCAACAACACAGAGCATACAAGGTTTCAGCACCTGAGTGACTGGTGGGATGTAGCATTTCGAAAAGGCATTTACTGGCTTTCAATACTCATTAAATGCATTGCATTTTCATCCAAGAGCTTGGGGAAAGAATTCAGGCACTGCCCACTCCTAGTGCCCTCAATAAATGTTTCTAGAGGACTTCTTGCCTCCAGTGTGGCAGGACAAACTCTTAATTATCACCGGTACACTTAAGCTTGAATTTTTGGAGCCCATATTCTGCTATATTGAGTTAATCTTCCTTGTTTCTCATGCCAGGTTCAATCTCTGAACACCTACCAGAACTGGCATGAACTGCATAGTATTCTCCTTTAAAATGAGAATGCTAGCCTTCATTATGTTGGTCCCCTGCTAATACATTTAGCCAATCAACCACTCAGATGGTGAAATCTTTAAAATATGCAGGCAGCACAATGTCAGCATGCTGTCTGCATTGCAATCAATGGCATTTGCTAATTAAGATTCATGACTTTCCTGTGCCTATTTACAGGGGCATTTGAACTAAGACTTCTGGATGTACACAATCCACTATGACTATGTAAATAAGAAATTTCTTAAAGAGAAAACTTGGAATTAGCTCTGAAATAAATAAACCACATTGACGACCTCACAGCAATATGAAAAGGACTTTGCGTTTTGCAGAGAATTATTTTGCAAAAATGTCCAAGCTGATCATTTGGACACTTCAGAGGGACACGCCATCTGTGGAGTTCTGAAACTTTGTGAAAGGTCCTTGCTGTGTCATGTTGACGATGTTCCAATGTTGTACTCCCATACATTCTTGCAGTGGAGCCAAACTTGCTCACAGTTTGCCAGCTATCACATCAATAAATCTGAGGTATAGGTTCAGTTACTCCATTAATTTCAACAGAAACAGCTCGAAGGGAGCTGTATCAGGTAATTTACATTTTTATTTCAATTAATTGAGTTAGTTTAAATGGATTTAATTATTAATCAGCTTGATTAATTGCTTGAACTGTATTTAGTCATGGAGGCATAGAGCTATGCAGAAAGGAACCAAGCCCTCCAGCCCACCTTGTCCATGCCGACTAACGGCATGCTGGGGGCATGCTGGGCTACTCCCATTTGCTTGCATTTAGGCAATAGCCCTCAAATCCCTACCTATCCATATATCTGTCCATATGCCTTTAAAAAGTAATCATTCTATTTGCACCCATAGCTTCTTTTGGCAGCTCCTTCCAGATATGGACTACCCTCTGAGAGAAAGTCCCTCTTAAATCCAACCCCTGTCACGGTAAACCTATTCCCTTCAGTTTTAGAATTCTCTATCCTGCAAAAAAGACTGTGTGTGTTCATTTTATACATGCCCCTCATGATCTCGTACACGTCATTATGGTCTTCCATCAGCCTCTGGCACTCCAAAGAAAAAAATCCCAGCCTTTCCAACGTCTTCCTCTAACTGAAATCTGCAAGCCCAGATAACATTCTGATGAATCTCTTTTACCCTCTTTCAAACTTAATGACATCCTTCCTTTAGCTGGGCAACCAAATCTGCACATGGGTAAGGCAACCACGAACCGTGTGACTGAAGCTGGCCAAAAGCCACAATCTCTAACAGACTGAGTGATGTTTAACAGCTTAGCTGGCTGCTGAGGATTTCTGGGGAGTAACACCTTTAACGTGTGGCAGGCAGATCTTCTACCCATGAGGACTCGTCAATTAGGGACAACACCAAATTGCAGATAAATGTTGACAATGAGAAAGTTGAACATGGTTAGCTGACTCCTCTTTTGCTGTGAACATTTATGTTCTATCATGTAATGATAATATAGTGTGACATAAGTATAGATTATGGTATTTGTAAAGAACATAATTAGTTGTCTGAGAATGCCATCAGCTGGAAAATGTGAAGTAGGGGCATTCCATTTAGAATGTCCTCCTTGTCATCTTTTGGTGCTGGAATTATAATAGCCACAACTTTAACTTTGTACCACTCTCCAACAGCTAAGAGACTCAAGAAAGTGGGTGGGAGCATTGTAAGTTTATAAATATTTATACGTCAGACCCCTATTGTAAAATTAGGATCCTGATTGAATTTAGTAATTTGACTTGAAGTGGAACTATTCAACCCAGTTGAAAATGTCAATGGCTGTGGGAGACTTTCCTCCAGTAAAAATCAAAAATATTTCCTCACTAGATCCAAGAAGATCTGGACCCATCATCCAGGCTACCCCCCTGCCTGGAGATCTTCATTCCAAAATTCACCTCTGAGTAAATCAGCTCTGCTAGTGTGGTTTTAGCTGCTGGCATATGACCTCTAACTGTTAGATGTCCAAATCAGGCAGCAGTCCTGATGTGGCTTCTGGCCTGTTTGAGAAATACAGTCGATGGGCACCATGCAGAGGAGACAAGAATGTTGAAATACCTCTGGACTGAAATACGGCCCTCTACCAATGAAATACTTCAAATGCTTATCGTGTTTCAGCTAATATTTGCTGTAGTTGAGGTATTTCTCGAGCATTTCAGCTGAAAAGCACCATACATGGGGAACTATAGCGTCCCTCCTGCTGGGAAGATTTAATCACAGATCCTGAAGTTTCTGTATTCAATTTCCATTTGGAGGTTTAAAATTCAATTACATTGTCTTGTATTTTGGCCCCTACGAGTTCATAGCCTCCACAATTGCAAAATACTTTTTTTTTTCTAGGATTTATATTATGATTTCATATTAGATTAGATTAGGTTAGATTCGTTTATTGTCATTCAGACCTTTCGGTCTGAATGAAATTTCGTTTCCCTGCAGTCATACATATAATTAAAAAGTGACAAAAACACACAATCAACACAAATTTAACATTCACTAAACACCTCCTCACTGTGGTGGAAGGCAAAATCTTAAAGTTTCTGGCTCTTCCCTCTTCCCTCTTCCATCTTTGTTCTCCCTCTGCACCGAGGTGACGGTTCAAACTCGTTGCCGCCGCCACGGTTCTGGGGCCGAGTCGGGTCTCCATTGCTGCTGCCGTTGCCACTGCTGCCACTGCCGCCACCACCGCTGCCGCCACAGCTCTGAGGCCAAGTCGGGTCTCCGCTGCCGCTGCCGCCGCCACAGCTCCGGGGCCGAGTCGGGTCTCCGCTGCCGCTGCTGCTGCCGCTGCCACTGCTGCTTCCGCTACAGCTCCGGGGCCGAGTCGGGTCTCCGTTGCCGCTGCCGCCGCCACAGCACCGAGGCCGCCAGCGCCGCCATTAGGCCTCGGCGCAGACAGAGACAGGGAATACGACCAAAAAAAAAGTTGCATCCCCCGAAGGAAGAGACGGTTACCTTTTCTCCCACCCCACCCACACACATACACAACTTAATAAAACAAAATTAACTAAAACATGACAAGGAACAAAAAGAAAGAAAAAAAACAGACGGACTGCAGGTGGGCCGCAGCTGTTAAGCTAGCGCCGCCATCTTACAGCTGTTCATCACCCTTTTTTAGTAAAACCTTCCGTGCAATCCTTTTAGGGCAAGGGTACCTTTTACAAAAATGATTACTTGTCATTCATGAATTACAATCACACAAATTCAGTTTAAAAAAAAATAATGTATGATGTCAGTATGGCAGCTTAACAAATGGCAAACAAACTCAAGTGTAACATTAGCCATGTAAAGGGATTTAGTATCAACAATTGAATCCAAATATACTACCTGCCCCTCCTCTCTTCCCGCTTTATCTACCTCCTCTCCCACCTCCCCCAAAATAATTAGTCTGAAGCATCCTAACCCAAAACATCACCTATTCATGTTCTCCAGAGATGATGCTGCCTGACCCGTTGAGTTTTTCCAGCCCATTGTGTCTTTATTGTAAACCAGCATCTTCAGTTCCTTGTTTCTACTGTAGGAATTATTCCTGTTTTGGAATGGAATTTGGATAAATTGTAGGATGAATTTCCATATTGCATAATTGAATACTAATTCTTAAGAATGGTCTGTATCTGTAGACTATACCCAATAGGAAAGGCCTCCAATTATAAGTAAAATTTACAAAAAAAAAGATGGAAATCGCCATAATTTAGAGGTACAGGTCCACCACCGATTTTCCGGCACCCTTGTTTCCAGAGCCTTGCCCGATTATCTGTTTTGTCAGACCAACAGAGGTCATGGTCTCCAAGAGGAGTCTAATGGTACTGGAATTGACTGCCTAGGCCACTGGGGGAACGAGAAACTGGCCTGCAAAGTTGGCCCCATTAGATGGCAATGGGAACCGATCCACTGACTCTGGTTGGCTGGAGTTCCAGTGCCCCGGCCGCAGGTGGCAAACTCGACCTGCCAATCACTCGTGGCAGTCACCTTTGGGAACAGATCTGTGGCTCCAGCCGGGCCATGGTTCCAGAGTCCCGGCTGCAGAGGGCAAATTTGACCTGCTGATTGTCAGTCCTGCCATGGAAGTCCTGATGGGTTTGAGATCGGTTGCCTCACCCAGACTATGTGCCACATTATTGTGGGATCTTCCAGATGGAATTCAAGTCCGCTCTTGTCCAGATTAAAGGAGGAATCGGACGATCAGTTGCCGGAAAATCAGCGGTGGACCTGGATTGGAATCAGGAACTATTAGCTTCAGGCTGTGGAATATAAGTACATTGAATTCTAAAGCAGCTGATCATTATGCACTAATTAAATTTGGGCTAATTACACTCTATTTTTAAATCTACACAAACAAAAACACGTTTAATTGTCGCATCTGATGTATTGGTATTTCTTAAATGTTTACATTGACAAAAGACAATAGACAATAGGTGCAGGAGTAGGCCAATTCGGCCCTTTGAGCCAGCACCGCCATTCACAGTGATCATGACTGACCATCCACAATCAGTACCCCATTCATGCCTTCTACCCATATCCCCCAATGCCACTATCTTTAAGCACTCTATCTCTCTTGAAAGCATCCAGAGAATGGGCCTCCACCATGAATTCCACGGATTCACAACCCTCTGTGTGAAAAGGTTTTCCACATCTCCGTTCTAAACCCCCTGTTCTTAAACTGTGGCCCCTGGCTCTGGACTCCCCAAACATCGGGAACATGTTTCCTGCCTCTTATGTGTCCAAATCATTAATAATCTTATATGCATCAATAAGATATCCTCTCAAGCCCAGCCGCTTCATTCTATCAACATATGACAGTCCCGCCATCCCGGGAATTAACCTCGTGAACCTACGCTGCACTCCCTCAATAGCAAGAATGTTCTTCCTCAAATTCAGAGACCAAACCTGCACACAAAACTGCATAATACTGGCTTTGTATTTTATTAATAAGAGTTTCAGGAGCAATCTATGTGTGAGGCAATGATTGATAGCAAATTCTAACATCAGCAATGGCAAAAATATAAAAAAAACATAATTTAGTTATTGCATATTATTTGTATTTTTCAGGTTACCCTTGAAAATAATGAGTTGCAAGCGTAATCTGGGACATCCTCTCATCCATCACATGTTGAAAACATATTACTCCTAATTTTCACTGGCAATGGTTTCCCATTCAAACTTACCTTTAAATTATATTTTGAATATTAAATCGAGACAATAATATAAAGGTAAAGGATGTAAAACTATGCATTTTAATATGTTCTTGGCATTTGAACATTGCTGGTATAGATACCATTTATTTAAGAGAACCTTGATGAAGGAAATAGCAATCATATATGATGAATAAAACGATCTGCTGAAGAACCAGGAGTTTAGTCTGTCTGTCTTATGTTTAAAATATATTGCTCTATTATCCATTGCTAATGGTTTCAAATTCAGTGTTGGTCTTTTTTAACATATTTCAGGTATCTTTTCTTACCTCTTGAAAATAATAAGTTTTGCAGTTGGTTAATCTGGAAAATCCTCTCAGCTATCCCATGTTTAAAATATATTGCCCCCAGTCTTCCCGAGGTAATGGTTCCCTGCTCAAATTCTAACTTCTTAACTCCTGAGATTAATTGTATTCCAAGACTTTTATATCCCTGTGAATATTATAATCTCTTATTTTCTCGTGTAATTATAAAACCGAGTTAGAAATTAGGTGCCCCCTACCATGCTGCCTTCTCTGCCTCTGTGAACATGGGAACTCCTGTGTGCTAAACACTGATGCTAACTGTCCACTGCTTTATTATCATGTGGCAAATTGATCTATTTGATACATATCTATTTGATACATATTGTAGTTCAGTTTAAGCAATAGCGGAATGGGGGTGTGGGGAGGGCAGAGATCTTGCAACCAATCAAGTGAATATTTGTAATTCTGAACTGTACCTGGTATGAAGTATGATTGTTTACTGTTGATACTGTCCTCTCAATCTACATTTGGACAGAATTTTGGAACTTCCTAATTATGTCATATTTTGGGCATATCCTGGTAACTGCAATATGAAAAGGTCATTTTAACTGTGAAAAGGATAGGTGGCCAGCTAGGATGATTGAAGGGATAGCAGGGAGATATTATGAGAGGTGATAATAGTAATTGGGCATGTACTCAATGGAAAAGAGAACGCAGGGTGATATGATTGCAATGTTTTATGGTTCTAAAGGGATTAGATAATGTGGACCATGACAAGTTATTGCACTTAGCCTAGAACAGTTGAATGAGAGATTGTAGCCTGCAATTGAATGAGGATGTATTCAGAATTAATCTCTGAATGTAGTGAGTGACTGGTCAATCCATGAGCTGTCTCCTCAGGGAAATGTTAAAACCTGTTAGTATCGATTCATTAACATGATGAATTTCTTTGAGAACATAATGTTTTGGAATAAAATATGAGAGTAATTTGAGATGTGACATGTGGTAAGTGTACATGGTAAAAAGTGGTGATCTATGGACCCCTTATATTTTTATAATTTTTATCCCAGTGAGGTGAGATGGCTCCTGTGGGATCATTTACTGCCATGACCTCACGCACCACAGCAGCTGAGTGGGGATATGCAAGACCCAGAGATGTACTGGGATTGCAGCAGAACATTCCACAAGGATCTTGAAGATGAGACTTTGTTGCCACCAGTGATCTGCACGCACTTTGCAGTAAGATCAAATAAACTTATCAACATTTAAGATTACATAGTTGGCAGCTGCTGCTGGAAGAAAGTCAATGAGCTCTGGAACCTCAGGGCCATGAAATGGAACTTTGAGATCAACAGGAGCAAGGGGATGAGTAGGGAGTGGAAGATTCCCAGCAACATATCACTGCAACCTCATCTCCCGGCTTAACAGTACAGCAGCTCTTGGATACATGAGTATAAGGTAACACCTAATGGAATGTCACTTTTTGTAAGAAGCCTGCAGAATCAATGTCACTTATTACAAAGTGAGTGAGTTGCTCCAGACACCAACCATCACCAGTACTCAAACTGAGGAGCTCAGATGTTAGTTTAGTTTAGTTTAGAGGTACAGTGAGGAAACAGGCCCTTCGCACTGACCAGCGATCCTTGCACACTAACTCTATTCTACACACACTAGGGACAATTTAAAATTATACCAAGCCAATTAACCTACACACCTGCAGTGTGCGAGGAAACCGGATATCCCAGAGAAACCCCTCGCAGGTCATGGGGAGAACATACAAACACTGTACAGATAGTGCCTGTGGTCAGGATGGAGCCCGGGTCTCTGGCGCTGTGAGGCAGCAAATCTACCGCTACACCACTGTGCCGCACTCAATGCATCAAATTACTTCATATCTTGCTTTATACATCTAACTGCAAGTTTATAGCAGGAATAATTGTGGCCGTGATCTAGTTCATAAATGGCTTGCTACAATATATATATATAGTTTTTCATGATGTCACATATAGGATTCTGTTGGTCGCTCGGATTGCATCCCACATCCCAAAGATTTGCAGGTGGGTTGAAGACCTTTGTCCAAGTGAATGGCAAGTGAATAAGGGGTTAACAGACAGCGGGGAGTTGATGTATATGTGACAGAGAATGGAATATTGTCTATTGTCTATTGAATATAGTGAAGTGAGTAGTGAGTGGGAATGATGGGAATGCTCTGAGAGCCAGAAAAATTCAAGTGTTAAATATGATCATAAGAAATCATGGAGCTGACTCAACTGACAGATACTGATTAACATTAGTCCACGTAGTCTTCACTCTGCTAAGTTATCCATGCAACTTAAAGGCGGCATGATGGAGTAGTGGTAGAGCTTCTGCCTTACAACACCAGAGACCCAGATTCAATTCTGACTACGGGTGTTTGTTTGTACGGAGTTCGTACGTTCTCCCCGTGGTCAGCATGGGTTTCTCCGAGACCTTCGATTTTCTCCCACACTCCAAAGACGTGCAGGTTTGTAGGTTAATTGGCTTGATATAAATGTAAATTGTCCCTAATGTATGTAGGATCATGTTAATCATGATCATCACTTCTCCTTGGCATCAGCTCCACCTACATCAACCGACTCCAACTGATCCAGAACGCAGCCGCCCGACTCATCACCCACACCAAATCCTGGCATCACATCACTCCAGTCCTCAAACAACTTCACTGGCTTCCCATCTCCCACCGGATCACCTACAAAATCCTGATCCTCACCTACAAAGCCCTCCACCATCTGTCCCCCCCCCCCCATATCTCACTGACCTCCTCTCCCTCTACCAACCCTCACGGTTCCTCAGATCTACATCAGCCAGTCTCCTCTCCATCCACAAATCCAACCTCCGCAGTTTTGGGGACAGAGCCTTCTCCAGGGCAGCTCCCAGGCTCTGGAACTTCCTCCCCCAACTGATCCGCAATTCCGTGTCCCTCACCATCTTCCAGTCCCGCCTCAAGACCCATCTCTTCATCCCTGCCTATCCTTAGCCCCACATCCCCCTCCCTTTTCATCTATGCATTAATTGCCTCATATTGTGTTTTGAATTGAATTCTGTCTTTACATTGTGTACTTTGTGTACTAGTCATGTCTCCACTATTTATTTAATTCCCCTTACATGTTTTTCCTCTACCTGTTAAATTTTTGTAAGGCGTCCTTCAGACTCTTGAAAGGCGCCCATGCTCGGGCCCGGCACCTGGTGGGGAGGCTACTGCTTTAAGACTTGGGTAGGTGCTGCCTCCACCCCCTCCCCCTCTCTCTCTACCCCCCGCCCCTGGGCAGAGAAAGAGAGAGAGGGAGGGGGGAGAGAGAGGGGTGGAGGCAGGGGGGTGGAGGGAGGGGGGTGGATGGAGAGCGGGGGAGAGTGGGGTGGAGAGGAGGGTGTGGAGGGGGGGGGATGGAGAGGGGGAGGAGATAGGGGGAGAGGAGGAGTAGTAGAGGGGGAGGAGATGATGGGAAGAGGATAGGGGAGGAGGGGAGGAGAGAGGGGGGAGGAGAGGGGGAGGGGGTAGGGGGCCTCGCTTGGGTACATGCCAACCCGCAGCCTTGCTTGGGCCTGGTGGCTGGTGGGGAGGCTGTTGCTCTACGACATGGGTAGGTGCTGTCTCTACCTTCTCCCTCTGTGTTCCCTCCCTCTGTGTCCCCTCCCTTTCTGCACCCTCACTCTCTGCCCCCCATCCCCCTCTGTGCCCCTCCCTCTCTGCCTCCCTTTCCTCTCTGCCCCTCCTCTCTCTCTGCCCCCCTCGCTTTCTAGGGAGTGGTGAATATTGGGACCTATGGGTGAGTGGTGGAATATTGCGTTCAGGAACCAGCCCTCCCCTGCGACGCCGTGCGCCCCCCCATCCCTCAATCTCCACCTCTACCCCCTCCTTCTCCCTCTCTACCCCCCATCCCCCTCTCCACCCCCCAGAGGGTTTGTTTCAATAGACAATAGACAATAGGTGCAGGAGTAGGCCATTCGGCCCTTCGAATTTTCTGCACCGCCATTCAATGTGAACATGGCTGATCATCCCCAATCAGTACCCCGTTCCTGCCTTCTCCCCATAACCCTTGACTCCGCTATTTTTAAGAGCCCTATCTAGCTCTCTCTTGAAAGCATCCAGATAACCTGCCTCCACCACCCTCAGAGGCAGAGAATTCCACCGACTCACCACTCTCGGTGAGAAAAATTGTTTCCTTGCATCCGTTCTAAATGGCTTACTCCTTATTCTTAAATTGTGGCCCCTGGGTCTGTACTCCCCCAACAGCGGGTACATGTTTCCTGCCTCTAGCGTGTCAAAACCCTTAACAAGATTCAAAAGATATGTTGATGGAATCTGATTAATTTGCTCTTAAAGAAGTTCAATTTTTCATTAAGAGATGAACTTGATAAAAATTAATTTACAGGGTCACAGCAAAGACGCTGAGGAATGAGACTGAAGGCATTGCCCTATTCAGAAATATCAAAGCCTAGAGGGATGGAAGTGTAGTAACAGTTGTTTGGATTTCAATGCAGTTTGATTATAGATCATTTGGAGTACAAACAGGATCTCTATATGCCTTTCTAAAATTCAATGTATTGCCATTTCTTTGATGTAGGCATTATAGTTCCCATTAATGTTTAATTCAATACATCTAATTTTAATGACTACAGATGAGTCACGAGCAATGTTATTGCAGGAGGACACGAATGTTTCCACACATTGTCTCTAGAGGGCAGCCCAACCTTGCAAAGTAGAAATTAAGCAGTTAAACAGAAAATTAGTCTCATTAAAGGGCCTGTCACACTTGGGCGTCATGCAGGTGGCGCGCGAGGATTTTGAGCATCCCAAAATCTTGGGGTGGCATGCGTTACGGCGCCTCACTGCATACGCTACCATGCCTCACCATGCGCCATGCGCGTGTCATGATGCGCCAATCAATTTTTAGGATGTCGCGTAAATGACGCGCAAATGACGCCCAAGTGGGACAGGCCCTTAAGGCATTCACAAGTATAATGCAGATAATTGAAATTGCTGGTTTTATAAAGAATAAAGAAAAATCTTGGCATATTACTCTTCTCAGTGACAAAAACAGAATATTGTGCTTGAATCGAGCCATTTATGCTCATAACATGACCGATTTAGATAATTAGATTATAGTTGAAAACCTCGCACTGGATCATAAAACTTTGATTTATGGGGTTATTTATCGCAACTCACTGCAAGGCTTACTCAGACGCTCAGTTCAATCAATGTATAGGCCAGACCAATTAGAAAATAAACACTGATGCTGGCTGTCCACTGATTTATTATGACCATTTGCAAAACAATTGCATGATCCTAGAAAGGAGAGATTAAGTTTAACTTCAGAGGAGAAGGCAAGCAGTGTGAATGAAAAAAAAAACCTCTGAATGTTTTTGGAGATGTGTGTGCTTAAGAAATGTCTGATAGGTTCTTGAATGGCATATATTCTCTAAGTGATTCCATCCCCCTCCACTTTAGGATATCTTGTGTCTTTTTCCTAGATCTCCTCCAGTGCCACTCTTTGGCCAGTTTCTAGAGGAAATGGATGATAGCAGCTTGCCATCTCAGGCTCTAATCTTTATTTTACCCAGTGAATATGGATTCTCCGTCGACCTGAAACCTTTCTCCATCAGGGTGAGGATCTGAGTGTAATAACAGAACAAGCCTGTTACCGATCACGTGTACCACCATGAATGTAGCGCCGGGCATTGCTTCACTCATATGAGAGTTTCTTATTTAAAATCCAGTACCTATTTTTGTCCTCCTTCAATGCATGCAGAGGAAAATATATTGCTGGTTAACTGTTTGATGGGCGCTCATCACAGTTTTAGACCCAGGGAGTGTAAAAATTATAATTTAGCCCTAAAATTAGAAATCACCATTGGGTGTTATACCAAACTTGATTCATATTTATCTGATACCAATGCCAAAACAATGAAAAGAGCACAACCTTAAGATTCATAAGTGTGGTAATTGTGGTGGAGGAGGCACATAACAGGATCTTTGCTTGACAGATCCATTACCATTTTAGGCAAGCAGTGTGAATGAAAAAAAATGGGTCCACAACACTGCAATTTCTCAGTGTCCAAAACCCAAAGCACAGGCACTGTTAAATAATTCATACGTGCTTTGTTTCACAAGTTGCATAACTATAGAGACCACAAATTAAGGTATCTTGTCCATCCAGACCTCAGGCTGAGGGAGCCCGAGGGCTGGCAATTCCCATCAAGCAGTGTGTGTAGCCCAGGTCAGGAAACTGTGCAATGCAGAGTTTTAGGTCAATTACAAATAAAGAGTGATATTAATGGATGGAGAAGACAACTTGTTCAGTAACTTGTTTGGGAGAAGGAGGGTGGTGCTCTCAGCCACAAGCTGTGACCAATTCAAGGGCTCTGTCAACATATGATTAATCTGAGAGTGTCTAATGACCCACTCCCTAGTCAATGATCAAATGGAACATTGCATTAACAATCACGCATAGGTACAGTAGAATTACACT
Organism: Leucoraja erinaceus; assembly: GCF_028641065.1. Taxonomy (NCBI): domain Eukaryota; kingdom Metazoa; phylum Chordata; class Chondrichthyes; order Rajiformes; family Rajidae; genus Leucoraja; species Leucoraja erinaceus. Next base: position 30,042,073 of record NC_073388.1, on the reverse strand, counting down.
GGCCATGCAACAGAGCATTATGGCTGGTAATGGCTGGGTGGATATCCAGAGTTGCTAAAATGATCCAGAATCATCATAATTATGTTCCCTCCAAAAATGACTGTTTACACACTGAGCACTAATATAAATAGTGCTATGGGCACAAGGTCCTGGGCTTTACTGCATATGATCATCAACCTCCCTGCACAATAAGGACAAATGATGACAAAGAAAAGGCATATGGTATGCTTGTGTTCATTTACTGAGTTTGCATCTGAGCAACTGGGCACTGAGTATAAGAGTCAGGAAGTCATGATACATCTTTAGGCCACATTTGGGATCATAAGAGGAATAGATCGGGTTGATGCACAGTCACTTGCCCATAGGGGAATCGAGCACCAGTGGACATAGGTTCAAGATGAAGGGGAAACGATTTAATGGGAATCTGAGGGGTAACCTTTTCACACAAAGGGTGGTGGGTGTATGGAACAAGCTGCCAGATTAGGTAGTTGAGGCTGGGACTATCCAATCATTTAAGAAACAGAGAAAAAAAAAGAAACAGTAAGACAGATACATGGATAGGACAAGTTTGGAGGGATATAGACCAAGCACAGGCAGGTGGGTGTAGTGTAGCTGGGACATGTTGGCCGGTGTGGGCATGTCAAGTCAAGTCAAGTCAAGTCAAGAGAGTTTAATGTCAGGTATCCCAGATGGAACAATGAAATTCTTGCTTGCTGCAGCACAACAGAATATAGTAAGCATAATAGTTGTTTAATAGCCTGATGGCTGTGGGGAAGAAACTGTTCATAAACCTGGATGTACCATATTTCAGGCTCCTGTACCTTCTACCTGATGGCGGCGGAGAGATGAATGTGTGGCCAGGATGGTGTGGGTCCTTGATGATGCTGGCAGCTTTTTTGAGGCAGCGACTGCGATAGATCCCTTCGATGGTGGAGAGGTCAGATCCGATGATGGACTGGGCAGTGGTCACAACTTTCTGCATTCTTTCCCGCTCCCAGACGCTCAAGTTGCCGAACCAAGCCACGATGCAACCAGTCAGTATGCTCTCTACTGTGCACCTGTAGAAGTTTGAGAGAGTCCTCTTGGACTTACCAACTCTCCGTAATCTTCTCAGGAAGTAGAGTCGCTGATGTGCTTTCTTTATAATTGCATCAGGGTGCTGGGACCAGGAAAGATCTTCGGAAATATGCACGCCCAGGAATTTGAATTTCTTGACCCTTTCCACAATCTGCTGGCAGCCTTTTTGATATAAACGGGATTGTGGGTCCCTATTCTACCCCTTCCAAAGTCCACAATCAGTTCCTTGGTTTTGAGAGCCAGGTCATTGTGCTGGCACCATTTGGCCAGTCGGTCGATCTCGCGTCTATACTCTGACTCGTCACCATCAGTGATTCATCCCACAACAGTTGATGATGGAGTTCGCACTATGACCGGCTACGCAATCATGAGTATAGAGCGAGTAAAGCAGAGGGCTGAGCAAAGGAGCCTTGAGGTGCTCCCGTGCTGATTGTTATCGAGGATGACACATTTCCACCAATTTGGAAAGACTGTGGTCTGTGGATGAGGAAGTCGAGGATTCAATTGCAGAGGGATGCACAGAGACCCAGATCAGAGAGCTTGCTAACTGGCTTGGAGGGGATGATGGTATTAAACACCAAGCTGTGGTCAATGAATAACAGCCTGACATATGAGTTTTTGTTGTCCAAGTGGTCCAGAACGGAGTGGAGAGCCAGTGAGATGACATCCACCGTTGATCTGTTGTGGCGGTAAGCGAACTGCAGTGGGTCGAGGCTCTTGTCGAGGTAGGAGTTGAAAAGCGCCATAAGCAACCTCTCAAAGCACTTCATCACCACAGACGTTAGTGCCACTGGTCGATAGTTATTGAGGCACGTCACCTTGCCTTCTTGGGCACCGGTATTATTGATGCCCTTTTAAAGCAGGTGGGAACCTCAGACCTCAGAAATTAGAGGTTTAAAATGTCTGTAAAAACTCCAGTCAGTTGGTCCGCACAGGTGTTTAGAACACGACCGGGTATGCAATCAGGTCCAGGCACTTTCCGAGGATTCACTCCCCTGAAGAATCTTCTGACGTCGGCCTCTGTGACTGTAACACCATCAGGGCGAATAGGGGCTCGGGAAGGCACATCAGTGTTCTCCCTATAGATCCGTGCGCAGAACGCATTGAGCTCGTCAGGGAGTGATGCTTCATTGACATTTGAGCTGCCTCCTGATTTTGCCTTGTAGCTGATGGCATTCAAGCCCTGCCACAGTTGCCGAACATCCATCTCATCCTCCAGCTTTGAGCAGAAGTCCCTTTTGGCCTTTTTGATGGCCTTACCAAGGTTGTTTCTGGACTTCTTGTAGACCTCTGTATCTCCAAAACTGAATGCCCGGGATCTGGACTTCCGAAGAATGCGGATCTCATGGTTTATCCAAGGCTTCTGGTTAGAAAACACTCGGAAGGTTTTTGTTGGGATGTAGTTCTCCACACATGTTGGGCTGATGGGCCTGTTTCCACAATGTATCACTCTATGACTATGACTCTAAATAGGAGAAGTTGTCCCAGGAGCAGAGATGCAATAACTGATTCTGAAGGGTGAAGAAATGGTGTTGTTCTTGGGCATATTTATGATATAGGCAGGTTTAAGGCTCCCATTGTAAATTTGGAAGAAGCTGAATGCTGGCACTCTAATACTGGCACTAACCATCAATTAAACAATGTGGAAGGGTGGATGATAAGGAGTGAGAAACTGAGGTAATGGAGTTGAGATGTGGTGAGGTTGGTGCTACATAATGCAGAGCTGAGATAGGACGGCAGGTGGCTCCATTCAGAATGGGACTTCAAGATTATTCTGTGTGTAAGGTGTGGAATGTTACTATTTCACGGGGTTGGAAAGGGAGCAGGACGCTGATTTTTCTACGAATCTGAGCAGTTCGCTCCTGCCTTTCTTTGCAGTAAACTTGGTCATGCATTTGAAGGCATTTAATCATTTGTGTGCCCTTAGAGTCACCATTTGAGGTAGACCTGGATTTCTGGAATGCAGCAGAGGAAAGAAAAACATGCATAATTGCATTAACTATACATTGCACCTATTATTGTGTGGGTGAAGAATCATAAGCTTGCTCGTTGACATTGCCTTATGCCAATAGGTGTAAATCTTATTTCAATTATTTTCTTTGGATCAAAATGCTAAGACGTGGTTGTCTTTGAAATTCCTATCAATACAAATGATGCTTCAATAACTACAAGCCCATCACTTCCCCATAATGATATGAATAATCAAAACTATTTATTTAGAAGATCTCATGAAATTATTTGCTTTGAAGTCCTTTTTTCTTAATTGCAATTTCTGAAGTTCCCATTATTAAGCCTGCTCCAGCCCCATTCCTCCATCAGTCTGCAGTTTCTATCCTTTCTCTGCCACTTCCAATTTAACTCCTTTCCACTCTATGAATCTCGCCTTAATGACAGATACATTTTCTGGAAATGGAGTTGGTCGTCTGCCAGAAGTATATCAAAGTACAATTGCATTATTATGTATGAAATGTATAAACGTAATACATTTATAAAAATAATTGTATTAATGTATAATATATTTATAATACACAATGATATGTTTTTGGATGTTGACAACTATTTTTGAAAAATGTACACGCCCTTCAGACTACGATGTCCGTGCTGAACATGATTCCAAATTAAACTAATCCTTCTGCCTGCACCTGATCCATATCCCTCCATTACCTTCATATTTATGTGCCTATCTAATAGCCTCTGTCATTTACTATATCTATATGCACTGCATTTTCGAGGAAATTGTTTTGCAATTACAACTAAATATTAAACCATTGTAGTACTGAAATAAATAGGGTGTGAAGGTGAGATTGAATGTAGAATGTAACATTAAGGCTTATTCATTGGAAAAAGTAATAACATATATTAGGTACAATGGAACATGTTACTTTGCATGCTCTTTTTTTTGTGAATGGCTGTCTCCTGCTGCAGGTTTGACGAAAGACTGCCATGTTTGTATGGCCTAACCATGTGACATCATGTGTGTTTTTGGTTCCAACTTTTAGGTTTAAAGGTTTCAAATGTCTTTTATTGTCACATGTACCAATTAAGGTACAGTGATATGTGAATTACCATACAGCCATCCGAAAAAAAATGAAGACACACAACTTCATAAAAAGTTAACATAAACATCCACCACAGTGGATTCCCCATATTCCTCACTGTAATGGAAGGCAAAAAAAGTCTAATTTTCTTCCTCTTTATTATCCCATGGTCGGGGCAGTCGAACCATCCATCAGGACAATCGAAGCCCCTGCAGCTGGCAGTTAAAGCTCCCGCATCAGGGCGATAAAAGCTCCCAGGTCAGGGTGGTCAAAGCTCCTGTGGCTTGGAGTTCCCGAAGTCAGTCTGTGACCAAAGACCACGAGCTCCATGATGTTAAGTCCGCAAGTACCCACAGTTGGATTTCCGAGGTTGATCCCTGGCAAAGGGATCGCGGCTCCGCGATGTTAAAGCCCCATAGGCTCCCCGCTGTGGAACTCACAAAAGTCAGTCACCAGCAAAAGCTGCCAACACCTCGAGGTTAGGCCGTAGTGCGGACAGAGATATGACATGGAAAGAAATCACATCTCCCTCGAGGTAAGAGATTACCACAACGGAGGTAAAGTTTCCCCCCCCCCGCCACACCCACCACATAAAACAAGCTAAAGAACACTAAAAACGTCCATTGAACACATACTATTAAAACATAAAGAAGGAAGGGACAGACAGACTGTTGGCGAAGCAGCCATTGATACTGAACTGGTCAAAATAAGCCACATATAAAACTGACTATTTTTATCACTTACCAGGCTTTGTCCAGTCCCCGCCTCTTTTCCAGCTTTCTTGCCCTACTACAATCAGTCCGACCAAAAGTTCCAACCTAAAACATCACCTTTTCATGTCCTCCAGAGGAGCTACCTGACCCACTTTGTGGATACAAAGTGCTCCAGAACAATCTTTCTACAATGTCACTGTGATCATGTTGCTGAATATTTTTGCACACAAATCTCTGGAGTATGACACATTCAAACTGCACTCAGGAAATCCATTATAAAACATATCTCAAGAAGGGAGTTTGGCATCATTTTCTCCAGGCAGCTGGTGATGGTCCATGGTTCCCAACATTTCCACAAATCTGTGGATGACACAAAGCTGTGTGAGCTGCGATGACGATACTATGAGGCTGCAGGGTGACTTGGATAGGTTGGGTGAATGGGCAAATGCATGGCAGATGCAGTATAATGTGGATAAAGGTGAGGTTATCCACTTAAGTGGCAAGAAAAGGAAGGCAGATTATTATCTGAATGGTGTTAGATTAGGAAAAGGGGAGATACAATGAGACCTGGGTGTGCTTGTACATCGTCACTGAAAGTAAGCATGCAGGTGAAACAGGCAGTGAAGAAAACTAATGGCATGTTGGTGTTCATTGTGAGAGGATTTGAGTTGAGGAGCAAGGATGTGCCACTGCAGTCATACAGGGCCCCGCTGAGACCACACCTGCAGTATTGTGTGCAGTTTTGGTCTCCTAATTTGAGGAAGGACAATCTTGCTATTGAGGGAGTGCAGCGTACGTTCACCAGGTTAATTCCCGGGATGGCAGTACTGACATATGATGAAACAATGGGTCGAATGGGCTTGTATTCACTGAAGTTTAGTAGGATGAGAAGCGATTTTATAAAAGCATACAAAATTCTTAAGGGCCTGTCCCACTTAGGCGACTTTTTAGGCGAGTGCAGGAGACTCTGCGCTCACCACATGATCACCACATCGTCGCTGGTGGCGTCTGGTGAGTCTCCTTCATGGTCGCGAGGAGTTCCTGTATTCTGGGAACTAGTCGCGGCCTCAGTATAGATGGCACAAATATTTCAACGTTGAAAATTTTTCTGTGACCAAAAATTGGTCGCCGTGGAGAAAATCGATACTTTTGTAGTAATATGTGTAGTGGGGTCGCCATGTAGTTATAGGTAGTCGAGCTGGTCGTAGGTAGTTTTAGTTAATTGCCTTTGCTGACTGGGCATTTTCATTGGCTCATTGGGGGGAAAAAACCATAAGCACGAGTTTTCAGAACCAAGGAGAACCGACAGGTAATGTTAAATGCCCGCCGAACTTCACAGCTGTGTATCTCTGGTTTCTTAAAAGTGTCTCCCCCCCCCCCCCTTCTCCCCCCCTCCCCCCTCTCCCCCCCTTTTATCCCCACCCTCTTCCCCCCCCTTCCCCTCCCCACCCCCTTCCTCGCCCCTTCTCCCCCCCTCCCCCTCCCTTCTCTCTCCCCCCCCCCCCTTCTTCCCCCCCCTTCTATCCCACCCCCTTCCCCCCCCCCCTTCTCCCCCCTTCTGCCCCTTCTTCACCCCTTCCTCGCCCCTTCTCCCCCCCTTCCCCCCTATTCCCCCCCTTCTGCCCCCCCACCCCTTCCCCCCCTTCTCCCCCCCCCCCTTTCTCCCCCCCTTCCCCCCCCTTCTCCCCCCCTTCTCCCCCCCCCTTCTCCTCCCCCTTCTCCCACCACCCTTCATCCCCCCCCCCCTTCTTCCCCCCTCTTTTAAAGGAGTTACCGCACACTGTGCTTGCTGTCTTAACCGTCCTGTTCATTGCGGTGTGTGTCTGTATCACCTTGGCTTTGCACTGTATGAATTTCAGACAGCGTTCCCCCCGCTTTCCCTGGCCCCCGCCTTTGCGATGTGTTTGTGTGTGCTCCACTCTGACAGTCGCATTCCAGTTCCCGGTTTTTCAGATGAGTGCCGTGAACTTGACACTCGCCGGCAGTCCGCTGAAAAATCTCCTAAGTGGGACAGGCCCTTAAAGGGATTGGCAGGCTAGATACAGGAAACATTTTCCCCATGTTGGGGGAGTTCAGATCCAGGCGTCTGTTTAGGAATAAGGGGTCGGCCATTTTGGACTGAGATGAGGATGTCACCAAGAGAGCAGTGAATCTGTGGAAATATCTGCCATAGAAGACAGTGGAGGCCAATTAATTGGATGTTTTCAAGAGAGAGTTAGATTTAGCTCTTTGGGCTAACGGAATCAAGGGATATGGTGAAAAAGCAGGAACGGGGTACTGATTCTGGATAATCAGCCATGATCATATTGAATGCTGGTGCTGGCTCGAAGGGCCGAATGGCCTACTCCTGCACCTATTTTCTATTTTTTTATGTTTCTATGTGTGTAAATTTCAAATTAATAATTCCCAAAATGTCATTTCATTGAAAACCTTGTTAAAATGATCAATTGTATTCATGATGTGGATGCTTGCAACTTCTAAACAGGTGATTTTATAAGCCTTTGAAAATAATAGTTATATGATTTTAGATATGTTCTAATCTGGCATTGTCACCTATTAGAACGTGCAGAACACCATCCTTCTCATCTGTATCAGCTGGAATGATTTCATTGAGACTGAACCAGGCATCAAGGTTTGCAACAAATGATTGTTTTGGATAGAGAGTAATCAGAGTCTACATTATATTTTAATTGAGAAATATGCAAATACATCTGGATGGCATAGTTTCCTGTGATTAAATTTAGCTACATGGTCTTGTACATAAAACGTGACGATGTTTAACAGGCTGCAGACTATCCTCTGCAGCTCCATCTATCTTCCTTTAGACAAAAATCTGCCGTGTAGCTGGTGAGATACCTCTGAAATTTGGGATTAGAACGAAAAGTCAGCATTATTAGAGTTACAGATTACATTTTGTTGACAGGACTCTGTTTCGATTATAGTTAGCAGAGAAGAAACCAATTGTCAATCAAAGTGTGGACTTAATGTTGACCTTAATGAGTGCATGCCCATGCCATGGTGAAAATGCAGGCACTCGAGAGGAATTCCTCATATCTCCCATTGACAATAGAAACAAATGTTTCAGTTGTAACATAGTGTGCTAATCTCAAATCTCATCGTGGGGTGACACAGAAGCAACTCGTATAAATTACGTTTGTGTACTTATAGGAATACTCGTAAGATGATGGAGACTTCAATGAAGTTGATCCTCAGTGGCAGGCTCACAAATGTTAAACTCGAACCAGGTAAATCCAGTCTACTCCAGAGTAACTGTTGATGATTGACCAGTCAACATCGTTTAGATGTTCAGTTTCATTCCTTCTCTTCAGATGATCAGAGAGACCTACCAACTACTCACTGTGGAAAACATATTGCAACACTACAGATACTCTGTCTATCATAATCTCACTGGATAAAGCCTTATAGACAGTCCAACTGCAATTTATTTTCTAAGCTAAATGCCACAGTGGCACAAGGCAATGTGAAATTTCACTTGACGTGTTAATAACATGGCTATTTTATAATCCCACTGTCCCACAAGTCCAGTTTACGTTTGGACATAATTGATCAAATCATAGTATGCTTTCTTTCTCCTGCATTCACATCATACTGTCAAAGTAAGAGCTCAATTTGAGAACAACAAGAATCCATTTGTCAAAGCAGCACTGGTTTACCATATAGCATTGCATTTTAAGAAAATAAAATAAAACATCAGATTTCTGATATGGGTAGGGAAAGAACAACACAAAGCTCCCCCTGTCCTTCTACCCTGAAACTGAGATAAATTATGTACAGCACGGTTTTTTATATAATAATTAATGCAATATTCCTCTTTAAACATGTCATGGTGGCACAGCAGCAGAGTTGCTGCCTTACAGCTAATGCAGCGCCGGAGACCCGGGTTTGATCCTGATTACGGGTGGTGTCTGTACGGAGTTTGTACGTTCTCTCCGTGACCTGCGTGGGCTTTCTCTGAGATCTTCAGTTTCCTCCCACATTCCAAAGACGTACAGGTTTGTAGGTTAATTGGCTTGGTAAATGTAAAAAAAAATTGTTCCTAGTGGGTGTAGGATAGTGTTAATGTTTGGGGATCGCTGGTCGGTGCGGACCCGTTGTGCTGAAGGGCCTGTTTCCATGCTGTATCTCTAAACTGAACTAAACTACTCTCATTCATGATGTAATTTGAAAGAAAAGCACACAAAAATCATGCTTTAATCAAGGTATTTGTTTTTATTGACTGCAGATTGATCTGTATGTGTCAGGAAATGCTATACTAATCGTTTTACCTCACCCCTCGACTCCATCCAAGGACCCAAACAGTCTTTCCAGGTGAGGCAGAGGTTCACCTGCACCTCCTCCAACGTCATCTATTGCATCCGCTGCTCTAGGTGTCAACTGCTCTACGTCGGTGAGACCAAGCGCAGTCTTGGCGATCGCTTCGCCCAACACCTCCGCACAGTTTGCATTAACCTGATCACCCGGTGGCTCAGCGCTTCAACTCCCTCCCATTCCGAATCTGACCTTTCTGTCCTGGGCCTTCTCCATGGCCAGAGTGAGTCCCACCGCAAATTGGAGGAGCAGCACCTCATATTTCGCTTGGGTAGTTTACATCCTAGCGGTATGAACATTGACTTCTCCAATTTCAGGTAGTCCTTGCTTTCTCCGTCCTTCTCCTCCCCTTCCCAGCTCTCCCACAGCCTACTGTCTCCACCTCTTCCTTTCTTCTTCCCACCCCCCTCCCCCACCCCCACATGTCTGAAGAAGGGTCTCGACCCGAAACGTCACCTATTCCTTCGTTCCATAGAGTTTCTCCAGCATTTTTGTCTACCTTCCATTTTTCCAGCATCTGCATTTCTTTCTTAAACAACTCTATGTCCAGTGATGTCATATTTCCAAATCTCTTTTGTTCAATTGCTAATTCATGCCTTTACAATATATTTTTTTTGCCTTTTGAGAATGCTAAGAACACAATACTCGTTTTTAATAATACATCTTACTGGTGTGTGAAATGACTACTTTGACCTTTTAAGTGAAATGCTTAAGTAAAAGTCAACTTAATATGGTTAAATGTCATTTTCTTACACAGTATGATTAGAATGCAGGTCATATGTTAAAACTTTTGGTCTTTAGTCATAGTGTCTTGATGAGAAAATAATCTATAGAGTTCCGAGTTGCTTGCTGAATTCTAATTGCCAACCTACTGAGATGTCTCAGGCTTGTGTATATGGCATAATTTAAAGGTTATGTTCCATTTCCTAAGCACAACTGGCGAATGTGAAAACAAAAGGATCAAGAGCAAATAGATACTCTGGAGAAGATTTTCAAGCAGACTACACAGTTAGCTCACAAAGGAATTTAAGATTTTATACAGATATCTACCTGTTTGCAACTACAACATGATCTTTACTAACCGAGTTGAAATGTGTAGGACTGAAAGTGGTGAATCTTTGGAATTCTATGCTCCATAGAGCTGTTGAGGCTCAATTGCTGAGTATATTTAATGCAATAATCAATAGGTTTTTTGGACATAAATGGAATGTAAGTATAGGGGTGAATGTAGAAATATGAATCTGAGATAGTCAGCCATGACCTTAGTGAATGGCGGGGCAGGCATGTGCACCAAAAGGTTTACTGTAGCTTATTTTACTCATGTAATGTTAACATTCGGATAAACACTTCACAACTAATAGAGATAACTATTTTCACAAATAGCTCAAGAAATACTTTATGAAGATAATGTCGCAAAATGAGGAGAGGAGAATAAAGAGTCATATTTAGCAACAACTATTCAAGAGTCTAGTCTAGAGTGTTTTATTGTCATATGTACCAAAGTGGAAAATGAAATTCTTCATTGCAGCATCACAACAGGTTTGTAAACACAGTACTATGTGTATAGATAATATAATATACAACCAAAACCAAGTTCAATAAATTAAAAAAAAGCAGTATAGTGCAAAAAACAAAACAAAGCCAGAAGTCCCTCGTGCAAACAAGGCAGTTCATAGTTTGGAGTTTAGTTGGAGTTCGTGGTGTTCAATTCGGATGTAGTTGGAGTTCGAGTTGGAGTTTGTGGTGTAGTCATTCGAATGAGTGCTTCTGAACCTGGACAATGCAGGTTTCAAATTCCTATACCTTCTTCCCGGGGGCAGGAGATGAGAGTGTGGCCAGGTGGTGTGAGTCCTTGATGATGCTGGCTGCCTATTTGAGGCAATGCCTCCTACGGCTCCTTTTGATGGTTTAGAGCTCAGTCCCCATGATGAACTTAACAGTGTTCTCCACTTCTGTATTCTTTGTTCCTGGCTGTTCAAATTACTGAACCAGGCCATGATGTATCCTGTCATTATGCTCTTAACTGTACACTTGTAGAAAAACAAAATCATATTTGTTGGCATACCAAATGTCCTCAATATTCTAAGGTTAATTCCCTATTGGTTCACATAGACTTTTCTCTGGAACATCAGAGATTTAGAGGGAACCTGGTAGAAGTATATAAAATGATGAGGCATAGATATGGTAGACAGTAAGAACCTTTATCTCAGGGTAGAAATGTCAAGGACTAGAAAGCATACCTTTAAGGCGAGAATTTGCAAAGTTTAAAGGCAATGTGTGTGGCAGGTTTTTTACACAGAGTGTGGAAAGACACGCGGAACCTGTTGCCAGGGTTGGTGCTGGAGGCAGATACGATAGAGGCTTTTACATAGTTACATGGATATGCAAGGGATAGAGGTATGTAGATCATGTGCAGGCATAGAAGGTTCATTTAACTTGGCATTATGTTCAGCACAGACATTGTGGATCGAAGGGCCTGTTCCTGTGCTGTACTATTCTATGTTCTATGTAACGCTTGAGATGTGGGGGATGTCAGCAATAAGGACTGGAAGTTGAGAGCGTAGGTGACTTGCTCTCTGTGGTGCTTTGATGATGTTATTTCATCACTATATCATCTACACAGAGTGGAAGGTGCAATCAAGCAGACATTGTCAGCTGCTTATCGTGCCAACAAAAAAGCAGGTAAGAATCATGTTGAGTGTGAGCAACGTGCAGTATAAACTATAATTGTTTGAAAGACGTGCCATGGTCTGATTGTGATTCAGGTTTTGTGTTATTGGCCCTTTCACTATTCAGTTTCAGCCTTCAGCATTAGTTAACACCGTGTGCGGACGGGATGTCGAAGGACGAGAAGCCGAAGCGAAGAAGAGGAAGCCAGGATACCAAACGGAAACAATGCTGAAAAGCCAAATAACTGAAATGATACGACGCCGAAAAGTCAAATAACCGAACCGACACAACGCTCAAAAGCCAAATAACCGAAAGGGCTCGACACCTAAAAGCCAAATACCCGAACGGGCGCGACACCGAAGGATACAAACCCGAACGGACTGAACGCCGAAAGAACAATACGCAGAATGGACATGACTTCTCCGGGGATAGGATTTGTCCAATACCTTGTCAGTGATTGGTCCAAATCCCCGTGTCCATCACATCACTGGTCGGGGGAGACAAGAAGGGGGGGGGGAGGAAATGGGAGGGTTGGGGGGGGATTTTTAATTTTCCTTCGCCGCTTTTGGACTTTCCTGAATATAAAATAAAAATGATAATCCAAATTGGTTCCACAGATATTGACACCAACAGTAACGCTGTAACAATTATATTTTGACTACCACAATACATACACTACCGTACATCTTGAAGGCCAGTGGTCCTTTGGGTGTGAATCGAGAAACCAGACGAAAAAAGAATACTGTTCAAGAAGGAACTGCAGATGCTGGAAGATCGAAGGTACACAAAAATGCTGGAGAAACTCAGCGGGTGCAGCAGCATCTATGGAGCGAAGCAAATAGGCGACGTTTCGGGCTGAAACCCTTCTTCAGACTAATGGGGGTGGGGGGAGAAGGGAGGAAAAAGGGAGGAGGAGGAGCCCGAGGGCGGGGGGATGGGAGGAGACAGCTAGAGGGTTAAGGAAGGGGAGGAGACAGCAAGGGCAATTGCAATGAAGAGATGAACTGAAAGAAACATCATAGACAGAAAAGGTGAAGAATGGATTTAATTTAATTATGTTTTACCAAAAGCTTAGTGTACAATTGACAGCCAAACCCCTAATTCCTATTTCAATCTGTTGTTAATGTTGAAATGGCACAATATTGTAGCAAATTGACTATTGATTAATAACTATCAATACCTTGCATCTAAAACCAGTGATTATTTGGGTCATTAATATTTTCTATTCTAGAGTCATCTTGCTTTAAATTAACTACAGGTAAAGATCAACATAGAGCAACAAGCATTTTGATATACTGTTTTAAACAAGATTAAGTCATTCAGGTTAAACAAATTTATGTGTGTGGGTTTAAAAAAACCCTCACACAATGTCAAGATTTTATCATTTCAGAACTGTTTATTGAAGTCGTTTTCTTTCCATTCCAATGTCACTTTTGAAATAGAAATGGTTGTTTATCATGTTAAGAGAAAATTCCCAAATACTATTTATATCTGCAGGCAATGAAAAACACAATGGTTTCATATGTTAAGATGTGGTACAGCAGAAACCTACTTAGTTTTAGTTTAGTTTTAGTTTAGTTTGGAGATACAGCATGGAAACAGGCCCTTCGGCCCACCGAGTCCGCACTCAACAGTGATCCCCGCACATTTACACTACCCTACACACATTAGTGACAATTTACATTTATACAAAGCCAATTTACCTACAAACCTGTACGTACTTGGAGTGTGAAGGGAAACTGAAGATCTCCGAGAAAACCCACGCAGTCATGGGGTGAATGTACAAATTCTGTACGGTCAGGATCAAACCCGGGTCTCCGGCACTGTAAGGCAGCAACTCTATCGCTGCACCACTGGGTCAGACAGCATCTCTGGAGAATATGATAGGCAATGTAAGTTAGTTACCTAAAATGGGAGAATTCAATATTCATAATGTCAGGTTGTAAGTTACCCAACCAGAATATGAAGTATCTCACAAGTTCTATGTTATCATAGAAACATAGAAAATAGCTGCAGGAGTAGGCCATTCGGCCCTTCGAGCCTGCACCGCCATTCAATATGATCATGGCTGATCATGGTTGATATCCCACTTCTGCATCCACTCTGGGGGCATTTTCCAGAGGCCAATTAACTCATAAAGCTGCACATCTCTGGGTTGCAGTTGGAGGCACCCTGCAGAAATACCTTACTGTCACATGGAGAACGTGCAAACTCTGCACATTCAGCGACCTGGGTCAAGATCAAACTTAGGTCTCTGGCGCTCTGAGGCAGCATCTCTTCCAACGGTGCCACTGTACCACCCTCTCATAACCTCATCAGTCAGAGTATTGAGTATCGAATATTCGTCATCGGGTGGCGCCGCGCGTGGCAGCCTCGCCAACAGCTGTCCATCCTTTCATCCTTTTTGTTATTTTTAGTCCATCTAAAAAGTATGTTTCTGGAGGTTTCTTAGTCTTTTTATGTGGGGGTGGGGGAGGGGAATAAGGTAAACTGTTTCTCAGTCACTAGCTGGTCGAAGATGAGTCTTTTCTCAGAGTCGTATCTGGGTTGGCGCGGACTTTCCTGCCAGAGACCGGCCAGAGCTTCAGCAGTGGCGCAGCACTGGATTCCATCGTGGAGCAGGCGATGCCTTACCGGGAATCGCTGTGTTGGAGCTCTGGATTGTTGGGCCTGTTTAACATCGTGGTGCTCTGGTATGCGGAGCGTCCAGCCATGGGCGGCGCTGACTTTAACATCGTGGAGCGAGGTGATCCCTTGCCGAGGGTCACCAACATTGAATCTCCGCCCAGCTTGGCCTGTGGATTTTGGAAGCCACGGAAGTAGGGTGTAGCCGATTCGGAAACTCCAAGTCGCTGAGTGTGTTCTTCCGTTCCAACGTTGGAGCTCCGATCATCCCAACGAGAGGGCCTGAAACATCGGGCTGCCGTGGCGGCGACTGCGGAGGGCTCAAAGAGGAAGATGACTGAACTTTAGTGCCTATCCTCACAGTGGGAACATTGATTCCGCTGTGTGGGGATGTTCATGTGAAGCTCTATCGAGCATTGTGTTATTTTTATTCATACAGCTGTACGGTAACTCAAATCTCACTGTACCAATTGGTGCATGTGACAATAAATGTAACTTGAACTTGAAGTTGGGTGGTCATGTTGCAGTTGTATAAAACCTTGGTAAGGCTGCATTTAGAGTATTATGTTCAGTTCTGGGCACCATGTTATACGAAAGATGTTGTCAAGCTGGAAAGGGTACAGAGCAGATTTACCAGGATGTTGCCGGGGCTAGAGGGTCTGAGATAAATAAAGAGGTTGAATAAGCTTTGACTCTATTTCTTGGAGGGCAGGAGGATGAGGGTGGATCTTATTGAGGTGTATAAAATCATGAGAGGAATAGATCGGGTTAATGTACAGAGTCTCTTTCCCATAGTAGGTGAATCGAGGACCAGACATAGGTTTAAGATGAAGGGGAAAAGATTTAACAGGAATCTGATGAATCTGAATCTTAATAGGTAAATTTTTCACACAAAGGGTGGTGGGTGTATTGAACAAGCTACAAGAGGAGGTGGTTGAGGCAAGGAGTCTCCCAATGTTTAAGAATCAGTTAGGCAAGTACTGTACATGCATACGCCAGGTTTGGAGGGATATGGACCCAGCGCAGGCAGGTGGGATGAATGTACCTGTGACATGTTGGCTGGTGTCGACAAGTTGGGCCGAAGGACCTTTTTCCTACGCTGTATTAATCTATGGCTCTAACATCAAATAAGGATATGATGACTGCAGAATGCAGAAATAAGGCCTTTTCATTTACAAATTCCTCAGTCAGGACATCTACACAACCAGTAGCAATTCAATTACTGGACTATTGTAAACATGGGTAGGCAGGGAAAGACAGTAGTCCCACATCAAGCATGCCAAAGTGATGTTTGCTTGGTGCACATGGTATGTTTGTATTCTATCTTCTGGGTAGATTATGCAGTTTTAAATTATGTCTCCAAACATGTGTTGGAAACAATTAGTGTGATTCACAGAAATAAGTTTTATATTTGCACTTTTGATCAAACGTTCTCTGCCACAACGTCCACTTCATTTGGTCTAGAACTCCAGGGGCATGAGCTGCAGGATGGGTATTTTATCTTTTTGAATTCAAGCTAGCTTAAGCCCATGTCCCACTTGGGCGACCTCCACCACAAACTCTGGTGACCTTGCCCGCGGTTCATAGTCACGGGAAGGTTGCCACGAGGTCGGAGGAGGTTTTAGTCACTCATGGTTGAAAGTGGTCTCCGCGTTGTCAAGGCCTCAGCTAGGTTGCGGCGTATTTTTCAAGTTGTTAAAAATTAGGTCGCCGTGGGAAAAATCGATATTTTTTTAGTCGTATGTCTAATCAAGGTCGGTCATAGTAGGTCGTGATGCTAGTCGTTGGTAGTTGAAGGTGGTCGAAGGTAGTCGAAGATAATAGCTCCGGGGTGAAAAAGAGGTCAGTAGAAAAAAAAGGTGATTTAAACAGCAGAACGTCACCTCTTTCACTCCAGGGCATGTTCATTCATAGCTGGAGAGTTTTTTGGAGATGAGACTTGTGTTTTAGAGATGGCACCAAAAAGGCAGCAGCGCATGAGGAGGGCACAACCCTAAATAAAACCTGCCATGCAGGTGTTGCCCACCCAGGAGGAGGAGTAGCAGGAGGTGATGCCACAGGAGGTGATAGTGCAGGAGGTGGTAGCCCTGCACGAGAGACCCCTGGAGGAGGAGACCAGGGTGGTAGTATATGTCCCCACCACCACCCCATCCTTCACTGCCTCAATTGAAGGCAGCAAAGCTGCCTTTTCTCCTGTGTCTGACACAGCACCCGAGGCTGATGCCCCATTGGTGGTGAGGGAGAGTTGGAGGAAGGTTATGCCCTACACCTTCACCAGGCAGCAGGAGGGGGGCCTTGAGGAATTGTTCTAGCAGAATGCCATCCTGTACGAAAAAGAAAATGAGGGGTACAGGGACAGTGAATGGCATGCTTGCCACCCACTGCCCCACATGTGTGCTTAAAGTTCCATGTTTTGTCAAAGCCCAGTGCCACTCTCTTCCAGTCATCTGGTGTACTGGGACAATCCATCACATCATCTCCATTCACCTATTGAGACTTCTTGTGCTTCCTCTTCACCCTTGCACTTCCCCTTCTTCTTTTCTTAAAAGGCTGCTGATGCAAATGGGCTACTGCAAACAGCAGTAGTTGTATTTTTATTAACATCCTCCAAACTAGTTCCTTCCTTGCCTGCATGGTTCAGAATGATTTGCCAGAGACCATCCTCGAGTAAAACGTACATGGCCGAAGCCAGTCTTCAACATAGTCGAAGGAGGTCGAAGGAGATCTTCTTCATAGTCGAGGGAGGTCTTCAACACAGTCGTAGAAGGTCGTACACATAGTCGTGGAAGGTCGCCAGAGGTCGCGGTGGAGGTCTAAGTGGGACAGGCCCTTTACCATCAGGAATAGCACTGCAGTGGATCCTTAATTATCTGCATTCCATTGTCGGTACTCTGGAATACCTGAAAACATTTTCATGAGATTCAGGGCTTAGGTTCACAGAACCAGTAAAAATGCAATTAGACATTTTTAATTAATTTTTCACAGATTCTTGATTCTTGATCCAGTGGGATAAGCAGTTGTTATCTCTTGGAATTTACTATTCGTACAGCTGCTTTGTGTCAGAAAATTGGCAGACGACAGGGTTTTGATCAGCAAATGAGCTCATGCTGGATTGATTGTGCTTTTTGTCAGGATATAATTTTTTTTTAATTCTTGTGGGTTTTTAATTCTATGTGGGTTGACCCCTGCCATTAACTTCTCCACTCCATTATTTTATGCTATCGATTTGTAGAGCATCTTGCTCTATCATAGGTAAGAGGTCTAATTCCTCTTCACCTCCTCGTCTACCTGAATGTCTTTGTCACCTCCTGCTGCAGACTACTCCAAGCTGTTTACCACTTGTCAGCACAATTTGCAGGCACAAATCTTATTGTGCTGCCTATTTGCAGCTACTACCAACTGGGGGTATACATAGAAACATAGAAACATAGATATTAGGTGCAGGAGTAGGCCATTTGGCCCTTCGAGCCTACACCGCCATTCAATATGATCATGGCTGATCATCCAACTCAGTGTCCCGTACCTGCCTTCTCTTCATACCCCCTGATCTGTGGCAGAGAGTTCCAAAGATTCACCACTCTCTGTGTGAAAAAAAGTTCTTCTCATCTCGGTTTTAAAGGATTTCTCCCTTATCCTTAAGCTGTGACCCCTTGTCCTGGACTTCCCTAACATCGGGAACAATCTTCCTGCATCTAGCCTGTCCAACCCCTTAAGAATTGTGTAAGTTTCTATAAGATCCCCTCTCAATCTCCTAAATTCTAGAGAGTATAAACCAAGTCTATCCAGTCTTTCTTCATAAGACAGTCCTGACATCCCAGGAATCAGTCTGGTGAACCGTCTCTGTACTCCCTCTATGGCAATAATGTCCTTCCTCAGATTTGGAGACCAAAACTGTACGCAATACTCCAGGTGTGGTCTCACCAAGACCCTGTACAACTGCAGTAGAACCTCCCTGCTCCTATACTCAAATCCTTTTGCTATGAATGCTAACATACCATCCACTTTCTTTACTGCCTGCTGCACCTGCATGCCTACCTTCAATGACTGGTGTACCATGGCACCCAGGTCTCGCTGCATCTCCCCCTTTCCCAATCGGCCACCATTTAGATAATAGTCTGCTTTCCCGTTTTTGCCACCAAAATGGATAACCTCACATTTATCCACATTATACTGCATCTGCCAAACATTTGCCCACTCACCCAGCCTATCCAAGTCACCTTGCAGTCTCCTAGCATCCTCCTCACAGCTAACACTGCCCCCCAGCTTAGTGTCACCCGCAAACTTGGAGATATTGCCTTCAATTCCCTCATCCAGATCATTAATATATATTGTAAATAGCTGGGGTCCCAGCACTGAGCCTTGCGGTACCCCACTAGTCACTGCCTGCCATTGTGAAAAGGACCCGCTTACTCCTACTCTTTGCTTCCTGTTTGCCAGCCAGTTCTCTATCCACATCAATACTGAACCCCCAATGCCTTGTACTTTAAGTTTTATACTAATCTCTTATGTGGGACCTTGTCGAAAGCCTTCTGGAAGTCCAGTTACACCACATCCACTGGTTCTCCCCTATCCACGCTACTAGTTACATCCTCGAAAAATTCTATAAGATTCGTCAGACATGATTTACCTTTCGTAAATCCATGCTGACTTTGTCCAATGATTTCACCACTTTCCAAATGTGCTGCTATCCCATCTTTAATAACTGACTCTAGCAGTTTCCCCACTACCGATGTTAGACTAACTGGTCCGTAATTCCCCATTTTCTCTCTCTCCCTCCCTTCTTAAAAAGTGGGGTTACGTTTGCTACCCGCCAATCTTCAGGAACTACTCCAGAATCTAAAGAGTTTTGAAAGATTATTACTAATGCATCCACTATTTCTGGAGCTACTTCCTTAAGTACTCTGGGATGCAGCCTATCTGGCCTTGGGGATTTATCGGCCTTTTACATTTTAGATATTAGGGAGCATGTATCACCGATAAAGTCAGTAGTGAACTGCAGGTACTAGCTCATCACTATATGGTGCAGAAGTGAGGTCAAATTTCCAGCGTAGCATCCACTGTTCCAAAAAAGTCTCAGGTCATTGCATATTGAGCGTACTTCACCCACCTGATAAACCTGTTGCAGATTTGCATCAGCATTTGCTGCTGGCATGGTTCAGGAAATATTGAGTCATTTGGATTCAGGAGGGTGATTGAATCGGGGGAGGATGAATTAATAATTCAGAGAAATGTCAGAGAGGGGAGGGAGGGAATTTGAGGGGACTAAATGCACGATGAGGAGAGGGCCTGATTTTTAGGAGAGGAAGTGAGTGGGTGGGTGTGTTTTATGGGGAGAAGCTTATGTGCCAACCCCTGCAACATGGCAGCTTTCATCTTTGATGTATATAAACATTTTCTTGTGGACTACAGCAGATATGAACATTTGCCATTATAATGATTTTTGAGGGAGAGAAAATCGGAGGATGGAGGGAGACTGGGGGAGAGGGAGGGGCCGCGGAACTGGGGGGAGAGCCCCTCTACTTTTTTGGCGAGAGAGAGAGAGAGAGAGAGGACCCAGAGCACAATGAGTGAGAGAGAGAGAGAGCGGAGATGAGGGCAAAAGAGACCAGCCAGAGACCGACTGCCCCCCAAACCCTCACTCCCCCTCCGCTCACGGATCAGAGAGCGGTTCACAGTCGAGATATGAGGCAGTGAACAAGGCGCTGTGATTAACCGCCGAGAGAGAGAGAGAGAGAGTGAGAGAGACAGGAAGAGAGAGAGAGAGTCGGCCCCGACAGGAAGAGAGGGGGGGGGGGGGGTGGAGGAGGGTTGGGGGATATATCCCCCCATTTTTTGAGTTGGGGGATGGCCTGTGTTATCCCCCAGTTTTTTAGGTCGAGCAACAACAAAAAAGAATAATTCTTCCACCCTCCCCCCGCTTGGTCGCTCCGCTCCCTCATCGGGTACCCTCAAGGCCGGTGATCAGTGATCGCTCAGTCCCCCACTTTCAAAAACGTTCCGCGGCCCCTGCAAGGATAGGTCATTCGGCACTCTCGAGCTAGCACTGCTATGCAATATGATCATGGCTGATCATCCAAAATCAGTACCCCATTCGTGATTTCTCCCCATATCCTTTGATTCTGTTAGGCCTAAGAGCTGTATGTAACTCTCTCTTGAAAACATTCAGTGAATTGGCCTCCACTGCTTTCTGTGGCAGAGAATTCCACAGATTCACAACTTTTCCTCGTCTTAGTGCTAAATGTCCTACCTCTTAATCTTAAACTGTGACCCCTGGTTCTGGACTCCCCCAACATCGGGAAACCTTTTCCTGCATCTAGCCTGTCCAATTCCTTAAGAATGTTAAATGTTAAACTGTACACAATACTCCAGATGTGGTCTCATCAGAGCCCTATACAACTGCAGAAAAATCTCTTTACTCCTATACTGAAATCATCTTGTTATGAAGGCCAATATTCCATTAGCTTTCTTCACTGCCTGCTGTACCTGTAAGCCAACTTTCAGTGACCGGTGTACAAGGACGCCCAGGTCTCGCTACACCTCCCCCTTACCTAACCGAACCCCATTGAGATAATAATTTGCCCCCTTGTTTTTGCCGCCAAAGTGGATAACCTCACATTTATCTATATTATACTACATCTGCCACGCATCTGCCCACTCACCCAACCTGTCCAGGTCACCCTGTAACCTGCTAACATCCTCTTCACAGTTCACACTGCCACCCAGCTTTGTGTCATCTGCAAACTTGCTAGTCTTGCTCCTAATTCCCTCTTCCAAATCATTAATGCATATGGTAAACAGTTGCGGCCCCAACACTGAGCCTTGCGTCACTCCACTCGCCACTGCCTGCCATTCTGAAAAGGACACATTCATTCCTACTCTTTGCTTCCGGTCTACCAACCAATTTTCTATCCATGTCAACACCCTACCTCCAATCAATCCTACATTAATCCCATTTTATTTTTAAATTGATAAAATAGAAATCTGTTGATTACCAACCAATCATGAAGCAGTAGGTGATCTAGCATTGGGAACGTGATGATCTGGAACCCTTTCTGAAATTAGGTGATGGATAATAAGACTGATGTTCAAGAATAAAATCGCACAACTTTTTCAATAGAGATTGCAAATCTCTCTTATTGCAACATTTATTTATTGTGCATGTGTTTTTAGATGAATATTCCTGATTCAACATATCCTACTAACAAGTACTGTATGTTAATTGTATTTATGCATATAACATTATATGTACATAATTACATATCCATATAAAACAGAGAAAATACAAATGCATTATTGGTACTGAAAACTATTAAAAAAAAATAATCAGGCATTGTTTATTTAGAAAATGTAAAAGAAAATATAGAACAGCATTAGATAAATAAATGTAAGAATCTGGTATTAAATTTGTGCTTTACATTTGTTTTCTTTTACCTGAGGTTTCACAGTATGTGTTTTCAAGTGCTATCTCAATTCCCATGAGGCGCATTGCAGCTTCTGCAAATCAACTGGAAAACAAAGATAAGGGTTTTCTTCTGAAGCGGTGGAATGTTACATTATAATCTCACATCTAATTTTCAGCTTTTTTTTAACCTTCCACTGTAAAAATTTACAAGACCGGAGGAATCAGATGATTGCCTTTGGAACACTATCAATATTCTCATGGGAGCTCAATGAAATGCCCATTATGTTTCGTATAGGATTTAATTTACATTGTTAAATAGCTCAACAAACACAGAAGAACATGTAAAATAAAATTATGACAAATAAATGTCATTGTTTTTCTTTTCTCAATGTGTTATTGATAACTTGCACTAGCAAAGAATATTTTCCCAGTACGTTGTCCTCACCATGCTCGAATGTAATGTTCTTCATCACTTGCGGTTATCTGCCAAAAATAAGTTGAAAAAATCCTCATAACGGTGTGTGAGAATTTTATTTATTATATAAGAAAACAAATCCAGATATCACAGATTGTTACCATTAAAGGTGACCGTGAAGCTGCTAGATTTCTAAAGCCAATAAACCCTCTTGCCCCAGCCAATATGGCTTGTACTGTATGCCTTCTTTTCAGCTACTCTCTCTGTGTCAAGAATAGTTTGGTTTCACACTCTTTCTATGGATTTTGAAGTAACTGATGAAGCCAAATGGGACCAGCATATGGGTCATGATGTGCTTGTTGGGTGTATATTTTAGGAGGTTCTATGCTCTCTCCACCATTTACTCTTGGCTTATCTGTACTCCTTGTCAATAGTTATGAGGATCCGCTAGGGATTTTCATGAGTTTATGCAGATGTGACATTTTCTTCAAGGAACCTTTGAGGACAAGTTTGAATCTTTTCCTTTGTTCACCTGATTACCTCTTGGCATGAAGGACTTTGAAGTATAATGTCTGTACCAGGAATTTAATTAGGGTATGCCACTGTAATCAGTGGAGTGTAATTTCAACCACAATGCTGGAGTTATTGGATGCAGAGAGGATATTGGTTTGCTTATCCTTCTAGTGAATTTTATGGAGAAAATAATGAAGATGTTTTCCTAATGCTTTAATTAAACTGCTATTGGTTATCGTATTTAGGGCATGTACAAGAGGGTTGCCTGTAAACTTTGAACATTGTACCAGGTTGGAAGTCTTGATTTTTTGACACCTTTCCTTAGATGACCAAAGACTGTGTGGGAAACTGAAAATCAAGAGAGTTTTGTTATCAATTACAGCCTTCACTGAAATGTGGCACTTAACTTAAGGAAAATGGTCTATATTTTCCAGGGTTTAGTCATGAATCTTTACTGTCAGAGAGCGCCATTGGGCAGTGTAGAAAGGTGAAAGATCACCTTTTTCCTTGCATTCTCCAGAGATGCTGCCTAACCTAATCAGTCTGAAGAAGGGTCTCGATCCAAAACGTCACCTATCCTCATTCTCCTGAGATGCTGCCTGACCTGCTGAGTTACTCCAGCACTTTGTG
Organism: Leucoraja erinaceus; assembly: GCF_028641065.1. Classification (NCBI taxonomy): domain Eukaryota; kingdom Metazoa; phylum Chordata; class Chondrichthyes; order Rajiformes; family Rajidae; genus Leucoraja; species Leucoraja erinaceus. The sequence goes on along the minus strand of NC_073388.1, from coordinate 30,018,661 downwards.
CCCAGCAGTACTGGCCACATCTTCCCATCTCCTCCCCTTTCTGCTTTCCGCAGAGACCGTTCCCTCCGTAACTCCATGGTCAACTCGTCCCTTCCCACCAAAGCCACCCTCTCCCCAGGTACTTTCCCCTGCAACCGCAGGAAATGCAACACTTGTCCCTTTACCTCCCCCCTCGACTCTATCCAAGGACCCAATCAGTCTTTCTAGGTGAGGCAGAGGTTCACCTGCACCTCCTCCAACCTCATCTACTTCTGCCGCTGTTTCAGCTATCAACTTTTCTATATCGGAGACACGAAGCACAGGCTCAGCGATTGCTTCGCTGAACACCTCCGCTCAGTCCGTCTTAACCAACCTGATCGCCTGGTTGCTCAGCACTTCAACTCCCCCTCCCATTCCCAATCTGACCTTTCTGTCCTGGGCCTCCTCCATTGCCAGAGTGAGGCCCAGCGCAAATTGGAAGAACAGTACCTCATATTTTGCTTGGGTAGTTTAGACACCAGTGGTATAAACATTGATTTCTCTAATTTTAGATAGCCCCTGCTTTCTCCCTCCTTCCCCACCCCGTTCTCCCACAAGTCCTACTTCCTATCCTTTTCCTGCTCCCCCCCCCCCCCGACATCAGTCTGAAGAAGGGTTTCGACCCGAAACGTCACCATTTCATTCTCTCCATAGATGCTGCCTCACCCGCTGAGTTTCTCCAGCTTTTTTTTGTCTACCAGATCATATTTGTTCTCTCCACACACCAGTTGTTCAAAGGTCACAAGTTTTCAATTGAACCTCACCTTTCATGCGATTGTTAAGCTGTTTCTTTTCCCTTTGAATAATGGAGTTTCCAATCGAAAACTGTTTTCTGTTTGTGTTCAACTAACTCACGGGTCTCTTGAATATTCTAATCAAATCCATCTTTTGCTGGATTAACCAAGAGTTTATTCACTAGTGTTAATAATGGAGGTCTTACATGGCAATCTAGATGCTTACTGGAGACACCAGTCCTACAGAAATATTGTTGACCACGGCTTTATGAAATGGCCCAATTATCCTTTCCAGTCTTACCATAGTTTCAACAAAGATGTATGTACATTGTGGGGGAAAAAATCAACATTCCTAAAGACTGTTTCATGAAATAGCTAGGTAAGAGAAATAAATAGAATACATCTTTACCATGATTGCCTAAAATCAGAGGACAGATATAAAACTTAAGAGATCTGCTGTTGGTATACTTTTTTTTTATTACAATGCAAACTCTTTCACTATTTCATTTTAATTTGACAATTTATGCAGACAAATTATTCTCAAGCTTCCATTAAAACCAGCTTTTCTTTAGATTTTACAGATAAATGAAAGACATTCATAGCTTGTGCTCAGCTGCCGTTTTCTGCACACGGAGCACATTCATTGGTACTTAAATGTTTAGAACTTTCATTCCTCTGCCTGTTACATTTTCAAATCCACTTCCTTTACTTTACAGCTAGTTAGAAAAATATGAATGTTTTAAACTCTGCTGCAGAAAGGGAATCTAGCCCACCTTAAATTAAATATGAATGTTTATTAATAATGTCAAGATCTAAATGGGTCCATATAAATCAATCAGTTAGCTACCTAAACAGATGTTTGTAATGATTCAAAACTTATGGAGTGAACATATAAAGCAGGTTTTCCTTTGAATATTCATGGTACAGTGCTAGAACCAATTAATCACTCAGCATATCAGAAATGGCAACACACTGCAGACACATGCTTTGATGACTTTAACCATGTTTAAAACAAGGAAGGTTATTTCTAAGGTGATAGAACATGGAAAGGACAGGTTTAAAAGCTGTAGAAATATAAGATTTTCAGGTTGCTCAACGAAAGTACCTAACAAATATATAATTATCTTTTCTGCATATAGCAATGAAGAACTTTTAAACATTCTAACAAATGCCTGCAACTATCTCGTAAATACATATGATAAGAATAAATCATATCTTATTTCAAAATGCAATGGACTCACAAATATGTTTATTATGAGAATAGTTACTCAGATAGCTGTTCTGATTGTATGTGCTTATATATTAAATACTAGTATACATTCCGATGACTATACCAATTTAAATTCTAACTTATTTGTGAAGAAGATGTAAGGGCATTGCACAGAACTGTGATGACCTTCCACCAAAATGCTTTTATCCATGTCATTGCTAAATAAAATGGCACAATATGCTTCTTTTACAATAGATATAGAGTTGCTGCATAACTTTATATTGCTTGTTTAGATAAGGACTACAGTACACAGTCTGTTGGCTATCCTCACATTTGAAGATGTGGATTATAATACACCGGATATGGTCTCAGCTTAATATTGACTTTCTGAAAATTGTAGCTTCTTTCTACTTTCAAATCACTACTTAGTCTGATTTTCTTTTTTTGCTTTCACCCCAGTTGGTGCGTAGGAACTGACATTGAGTGAAAAGATTCAAAGTACTTTAAATCTGAGCACTGTATAAATTATTCCAGCTCCATTTATTTCAGATAAGAAGTCTTATCCATTGTTTGTAACCAATAGCTAATCGATGACATCTATTTGAGATTCAACCTTTTGTTTCTCATGTTTATAGAGTCATTGTTAATGAGCAGTGTCAAGGTCAAAGAGGAATTTAGACAGGAATGACACATTTGTCTGAAGATATATTTTATTTTCCCTGTAGTTGATATCAGGTAGCATCTAAAAGATTCAGTAGCCTGAAATTAACTGAAGATCAAACGACGCTACACGCAGTATGTCAATGTGTGCATTGAGATCAATGACAAAGGAAAAAATTGGGTGCATTTGCATTCATAGAAACATAGAAAATAAGTGCAGGAGGAGGCTATTCGGCCCTTCGAACCAGCACCGCCATCCATTGTGATCATGGCTGATCTTCCCCAATAAATAATCCGTGCCTGCCTTCTCCCCATATCCCTTGATTCCACTGGCCCCTAGAGCTCTATCTAATTCTCTCTTAAATCTATCCAGTGATTTGGCCTCCACATCCCTCTGTGGCAGGGAATTCCACAAATTCACAACTCTTTGGGTGAGAACGTTTTTTCTCACCTCAGTCTTAAATGGTCTCCCCTTTATTCTAAGGCTATGGCCCCTGATTCTGGACTCGCCCAACATTAGGAACATGTTTCCTGCATCTAGCTTGTCCAGTCCTTTTATAATTTTATATGTTTCTATAAGTTTCCCCCTCATCCTTCTAAACTCCAGGGAATACAAGCCTAGTCTTTACAAACTTTCCCTGTGAACCTACGCTGCACTGCCTCAATCACAAGGATGTCCTTCCTCAAATTAGGAGACCAATACTGTAGACATTACTCCAGATGTGGTCTTACCAGAGCCCTATACAAGTACAGAAGAACCTCTTTACTCCTATAGGCTGGGTGAGTGGGCAAATGTTTGGCAGATGCAGTTTAATGTGGATAAATGTGAGGTTATCCATTTTGGTGGCAAAAACGGGAAAGCAGATTATTATCTAAATGGTGGCCGATTGGGAAACGGGGAGATGCAGCGAGACCTGGGTGTCATGGTACACCAGTCATTGAAGGTAGGCATGCAGGTGCAGCAGGCAGTAAAGAAAGCGAATGGCATGTTGGCCTTCATAGCAAGAGGATTTGAGTATAGGAGCAGGGAGGTTCTACTGCAGTTGTATAGGGTCTTGGTGAGACCACACCTGGAGTATTGCGTGCAGTTTTGGTCTCCAAATCTGAGGAAGGACATTATTGCCATAGAGGGAGTGCAGAGAAGGTTCACCAGACTGATTCCTGGGATGTCAGGACTGTCTTATGAAGAAAGACTGGATAGACTTGGTTTATACTCTCTAGAGTTTAGGAGATTGAGAGGGGATCTTATAGAAACTTACAAAATTCTTAAGGGGTTGGACAGGCTAGATGCAGGAAGATTGTTTCCGATGTTGGGGAAGTCCAGGACAAGGGGTCACAGCTTAAGGATAAGGGGGAAATCCTTTAAAACCGAGATGAGGAGAACTTTTTTCACACAGAGAGTGGTGAATCTCTGGAACTCTCTGCCACAGAGGGTAGTTGAGGCCAGTTCATTGGCTATATTTAAGAGGGAGTTAGATGTGGCCCTTGTGGCCAAGGGGATCAGAGGGTATGGAGAAAAGGCAGGTACGGGATACTGAGTTGGATGATCAGCCATGATCATATTAAATGGCGGTGCAGGCTCGAAGGGCCGAATGGCCTACTCCTGCACCTAATTTCTATGTTTCTATGTTTCTATGAAATCCTCTTGTTATGAAGGCCAACATTCCATTAGCTTTCTTCACTGCCTGCTGTACCTGCACGCCAACTTTCAGTGACCGGCGTACAATGACACCCAGGTCTCGCTGCACCTCCCCCTTACCTAACCTAACCCCATTGAGATAATAATCTGCCCCCTTGTTTTTGCCACCAAAGTGGATAACCTCTCATTTATCTATATTATACTGCATCTGCCGCGCATCTGCCCACTCACTCAATCTGTCCAGGTCAGCCTGCAACCTCCTAACATCCTCTTCAGAGTTCACACTGCCACCCAACTTTGATTCATCAGCAAACTTGCTAGTGTTGCTCCTAATTCCCTCTTCCAAATCATTAATATATATGGTAAACAGTTGCGGCCCCAACACCGAGCCTTGCGGCACTCCACTCACCACTGCATACTATTCTGAAAAGGACCCGTTCACTCCTACTCTTTGCTTCCTGTCTGCCAACCAATATTCTATCCATGTCAACACCCTACCCCCAATACTCTAATTTTAGTCACCAGTCTCCCATGCGGGACCTTATGAAAGGCTTTCTGAAAGTCTAGATACACTACATCCACTGGCTCCCCTTCATCCATTTTACTTGTCACATTCAAAAAAAATTCCAGAAGATTAGTCAAGCATGATTTCCCTTTCATATATTCATGTTGACTTGGACTAATCCTTTTACTGCTATCCAAATGCCCCATTATTACCTCTTTAGTAATTGACAAGCATCATTCCCACCACCGAAGTCAGGCTAACATGTCTATAATTCCCCATTTTCTCTCTCGCTCCTTTCTAGAAAAGTAGGATAACATTAGCTATCCTCCAATCTTCAGGAACTGATCCTGAATCTATTGAACATTGGAAAATGATCACCAATGCATCCACTATTTCTAGAGCCAGCTCCCTGAGGACTCTGCGATATAGACCATCCGGCCAAGGGGATTTATCATCCTTCAGTCCCATTAGCCTACCCAATACTATTTCTCGCCTAATGAACATTTCTTTCAGTTCCTCTACCCCCTTAGATCCTCTGTCCTCCAGTACATCTGGGAGATTGTTTGTGTCTTCCTTAGTGATGACAGAGCTGAAGTACCTGTTCAGTCTTTAACTTTATAAACTGACCCTGTATAAAACAGTATATAAAAGTGACTGGTTTCTTTAATGTTAATTTATTTTTAATTTATTTTGTCATGTTTAAATTTGTTTTGTTTTTTTATTTTAAAATACATGTTTTTATTTATTTAGATCATGGTAGTGGTTGTTAAAAACCTCTAACCATTACAGATATGCAACATCTTTGAAAATGTTAGCTTTGGTGACAGATATTTGTCAAAGTTGGATTATTCCACATTGGTGGCCAGTGGTGGGAGCATGGAGCAAACTTTGCTAAAGAATGTTCTCGAACCAAAATGTCACCTTTTCCTTCTCCAGAGATGCTGCCTGTCTCGCTGAGTTATTCCAGATTTTTGTGGCTTGCTTCATAGATGGCAGCTTGGTGCGTGAAGTCACCTGAATAAGCCCCCCCACATCCAGAAAAATATGTACAGTGGGTCAACACTTTGGGCACTGAGACCAGGCAGTGAATAGGTTCCAAGACATCTTTGCCTATATACGGCATCCACTATAATAATAACAATAATACATTTTATTTTTTGGGCGCCTTTCAAGAGTCTCAAGGACACCTTACAAAAATTTAGCAGGTAGAGGAAAAACATGTAAGGGGAATTAAATAAATAGTAGAGACATGACTAGTACACAAAGTAAAGACAGAATTCAATACAAAACACAATATGAGGCAATTAATGCATAGATGAAAAGTGAGGGGGACGTGGGGCTAAGGATAGGCAGAGGTGAAGAGATGGGTCTTGAGGCGGGACGAAGATGGTGAGGGACACGGAAATGCGGATCAGTTGGGAATGCATCACTATGAAAAGAATGCATTGACAAAGCCTCAGTTTTGACAGAAAAATAATCTAAATCAATATACTTTTGTTACCATAAACCGGTCAAATGCAGATCATCAAATTTTACATTCATACAATGTTCCCTTTAGCATAAATGCATACCACTTCATGGTAGGAAGGAGCTGCTGATGCTGATTTAAACCCACCAAAGGTATGTTCATTTTATAACTCAGGTTAACTTACGATTGACCTAGAGACTGGATCATTGTGCCCTTCATGTCTTGTTGTTGAACAAGTTCCTTTTCAAAACACCATGAAGTGATAGACACAAAATGCTGGAGTCAGCGGGACAGGCAGCATCTCTGGAAAAAAGGAATGGGTGACGATTCAGGTTGAGACCTGTAGAAGGGTTCACCAGGTCAATCATAGTCAACCTCAGTTATAAAATGAATATATAATACGGATTTGTTTCCAATACTTTGGGATTAGTTGCATGATCTCACCAGCTCTATTTATCCCATGGGGTTAGATTAGACTAAGTATTCTATAAATCAAGACATAATTTTCTGAAGCTACATACGAAATAGGCCTGTGCCACAAAAAGCACACTGCTCTGTTCCCATTGTGGTTTTGTTTTATTCCTAATTAAGTGCTGAGAAGTAGTTTTCATTTAACAAGCTTCCATTCCCATGAGATGCAAGTTCAAAAAGTATGCATACTTTATCAATAATTAGAAATTTGAAGCAGAATTTATTCCAAGTTGTTTAATGCCCTTTAAGAAACACTTGAGTTAATACCGACTGAATATTGGAAGAGTCCAGAAAAATAGGTCTGAAACCTCGTTTTCTAATATAGCCCTTGTCAGGAATAAACAAATATGAAAGCATTTGATTGCAGTATTCCATGAAATTGTCAGAAATTTGCATTTTAACTGTCTGGAGCCACATGCATTTACTCAGTTTTACATAAATTATTCAACACGATATTAAAAACAGCCATTTTCAGGTTATGATCTTCATGAAAATACAAAGAATTCAATGTATTTTATTTCTCATACATAGCATTTCAATAGTGTATGGGGAAAAAAACTTGTTTTAAAGTTTTCTACTTTTCTTTAGCCTGTGGGGTTTCAGAAATGATTGGAACTTTGGTTGATAGGACAATATCACATAATTTAATAGAAATTGGGTGGATTAAACAGATAAAAAAATTGCTGAGAAATATATATATAGATATATATATAGATATATATTTCATGAGGTTCAGGGAGATTTGTAAATTCTTAAAAGCTATCCAGCTGAATTGAGAGAACTACATTCAAACATATTCAATACAAATCAAGAGATAAAGTTAATATAGCGTGGAAACAGGCCCATCGGCCCAACTTGCCCACCTCGACCAACATGTCCTATCCACACTAGTGTCACCTGCCTGCATTTGACCCATATCCCTCTAAACCTATCCTATCCATGTAACTGTCTAATTGTTTCTTAAATGTTGCGATAGTACCTGCAAATAGTTACACTCTAAACCGCAATAGTTCCTTCAATTACCATTGTTAAAGTGTTGAACAGAACAATTATATGTTCATTATTGTAATTTATCTAAATTACTCATTCCCGTATTCAGTTAATTCATTGTTGTTCTACTTACAGAATAATTATCATAATTGTGAATATGATAATTGTTATAATATAATCGCAAGGGAGTGTCATTTCACCTTATCTTGTAGACAAATACTATTTACATAATATGTGCATTTTGGTAACATGATTATTTACCATGTAGAAATATTGCATAAGTCAAGTCTCCGTTGCTACTAGACTATGCTACTAGACTAAGTGGGACCCGTTGAGTCCCACGTTCACACGGGAGGTCTGGCCCCCCAACGCAATATTCCACCTTTCCATCAATTCCAATATTGCTGGCTAGTGGTAGTGGGGGGGCATTCTGGAGCACTAGTATGGGTGTTGTGGGCCGAAGGGACTGGTTTCCTGAGGGATAGTATGGACTGTGGGCCGAATGGATTATTGGGCTGGCAGCTCAGTCACTCAGGCATGGTGGGCTGGCAGCTCATTCGGTCAGGCCTGGTGGGCTGGTAGCTCACTCACTCAGGCCTAGTGGGCTGGCAGCTCAGAAACTGCCAGAAATTCTGCCCAAAACAGGTGAGTGACTCAGTGAGAGAGATGGGGGAGAGGGTGAAGAATCAATTTTAGACATTTTTGATCTTTTTCTGCAGATCACAGCAATGAAGGAGGAAAGTCTATCCTGGCCCGGATCTCACGGGGAGCAAATGAAAGGAGGGAGAAAAATACTGGGGTCAGGTTTAATACTTGCAGGAGAAATACTTACTGATGGGCCGAAGGGACTCCTGTGCTAGTACTGGCATGATGGGCCAAAGGGACTCTTTAAAAAATATCTGCGTGAAATCTAACTGAAAGGCACTTTTTCTGGACTTTTCCTGTCCTGGAATGGGCCTTTGGGTCCAAAATGCTCCTCCTGGACTTATACGAGCATTTTGGGCAAAATGGACTGGTTTCTCGGCTAATAGGGGCCTTGTGGGACGAAATTAGTGATTTCAAGCAGGTTAAACAACACATTTCATTTCATTTCCAATTGCATTGCAGTTTCAAGCACAGGGCAGGCCGAATAGCTCATTGCATTTTGATTTCACTTCCATTTCCACTGCAGTTTCTAGCACAGGGCAGGTCAAGCCACAGCTGATTGCATTTTCACTTCATTTCCATTGCCATTGCACTTTCAAGCACAGGGCAGGCTCAAGCCAAACAGCTGATTGCATTTTTATTTCATTTCCATTGACATTGCACTTTCAAGCATAGGGCAGGCTCAAGCCAACAGCTGATTGCATTTTCACTTCATTTCCATTGCCATTGCAGTTTCAAGCACAGGGCAGGCCCGCGACAAACAGCTGATTGCATTTTCACTTCATTGCCATTGCCATTGCACTTTCAAGCACAGGGCAGACTCAAGCCAAACAGCTGATTGCATTTTCACTTTATTTCCATTGCCATTGTTCTTTCAAGCACAGGGCCAGCTCAAGCCAAACAGCTCATTGCATTTTCACTACATTTCCATTGCCATTGCAGTTTCAAGCACATGGCAGGCTCAAGCCAAACAGCTCATTGCATTTTCACTTCATTTCCAGTGCCATTGCCATTTCAAGCACATGGCAGGCCCAAGCCAAACAGCTCATTGCATTTTCACTTCATTTCCATTGCCATTGCAGTTTCAAGCGTGGGGCAATCCAAACAACTCATTTCATTTTCATTAAGGGTTAACAAATCATTTATTCAAATACATTGCATACTCACAGTTTGCTGTAGTTTCCCAGCTCAGACTGAGAGTCGTGACCTCTCCCTCGCAATCTTACAGACAGCCACGCCCACACTTCTGGGTTTTATAGTCCCTCCCCCCTCCCACCAGAAGGGGCGTGGCCTTCATTCCGGAGAGAGAATCTCAAGATTTTTTAAACACTAATAAGTCTTTTATTTTTCATCGATGGGAAAAATCCTCGGGGCTTACGCAGCGGAGGAGATCTCTGAGTAAGATGGCCAAAAAAATCACAGCCATATGTGGTAATGCTTTTTTCTAAAATCAAAGCACAGTGCAAACAGGAAGTGGTCAAGATGAGACTTTTAATTATATAGTTAGCAAAACATTGTGGTGCGTCTGCTAAGTCCTCTGCTAAGAATCTTTAGTTATATTGAAACCATCTGATTTTGATATTTTGTGGCTACAGATTGCTGGCAATAAACAAAATGAAGCAGGTGACTCAATGTATATGTTTCCGTTACCAGCTTCATTACCTGCAAGGGCAATCAGCACCAGAATTCTTCTCCAATTCAGGCACAACCCATTTTCAAGAGCATACACCCGCACAATTTTGATCATTATTTTTCAAACCAGTCCTGTTATGTAGTACCGTGCCCCCATCCCACTTAACCAAGAGTTTTCTAGTAAGCTGGGTGAAGAAAACACATATGTAGAGTTCAAATTGCTTATGCTAAAATAACCAACTAATTAATCAGCATGTATGTTTTCTAACAGACAAAATATTGGGTTTCTGATACTCCGTAATAGTACTTCATTAAAACAAAAGTTTTGAAATCAGAACAAGAAACTAAAAGTTAGTTTCTTTAATAATTTCAAATTCAGAAATTCATAGGATTACTTTTCAGTTAAAAAAAATCCAATTTCAGGCAAAATGTATGGGGCAACAACACGGCACTCCAATTAGTCTCCATCTAAATGTGATGAGCTTAGGCAACTTAGGTTTTCTGCATAGTTTTTTTTGATCAGGTCGAAAGTTGATCATTAACTACAGGAAAAATATAAAATAGGAATACATAACTCCCATTAGACTTTCCATTCTTAAACAAGTTCTGTTTCTCATGACTATTCCCCTTCATGTTCACCTTCATTGCAATCCTTTTCCCTTCCCTTTATTACTAGATACAATTTTTTCAGCCATTTACTGTAATTTTTCCCTAAATTGATTCAGCTATGACTTTTTCCACATGCACTTTAGCTGTTGGTACCTCTATGACATTCTGTACTCATCTGCCTGTAATTTGTATGGCCCATTCTTCCTACATCTCTCTTTACACTTGCCTCTGGCTTCACCTTAACTGGGTTTTTTGGGGGTTTTTTTTCCTTATTATTTTCTTTTTCTTATTATTTTCTTTTTTTTTCATTTATTATTATTATTTTCTTTTTTGATTTTTTTGTTTGTTTATTTTATTATAAGTTAATACAGTACAAAGCAATACAGTGGTACCTAATTTTAGGTGCCAACTATGTCATAACGTAATACATTCTATGTACAACCTCTAGTTTTATGTTTTTGAAAAGGAAGTAAACACAAAAAAAATAGAGAGAAGAAAAAGAGAAAAAAATATGTAGTAGAAAATAGAAAAACGTGAAGTGTGTATATAAGAAAAGTAAAAATAGAAAGTAAAAATAGGAGAAAAGGACCCTTAAAAAAGAAATTTTCAAATCTTTGTTCGGAGATGTAAATCTATCCACGACCTGACCTGAAATCAGTAATCTTTACGGTACTGCTGCATCACATAATTCCAAAAAGTCGATGAAAGGGGACCAACTCCTTAAGAATTGGTCATATTTATCTATTAGGCGGAGTCTCATTTCTTCAAGGTGTGCTATGTCCATCATATTCCTACTCCACATTTTAATAGTTGGTATAGCTGTATTTTTCCAAAATTTAAGTATCAATTTCTTTCCAATTATTAACCCATAATTAAAGAATACTTTTTGGTCTTTATTTAAATTGATATCTTCTACTATTAGTCCAAATATAATCCATTCCGTATTAGGTTCTATTCTTGACTTGAAGAGTTTTGTAAATATATCAAATATTTTGCTCCAAAATGTATTCAACTTTGTACATCCTACAAATGAATGTGTTATATTGGTGTTTTGAAACAAACATTTATCGCATCTGGGAGAGACGATTGGGTAGAATTTATTCAACCTTGTTTTTGAATAATATAGTCTATGTAATAATTTAAATTGAATTAAATGATGTCTTGCATTAATGGAGCAATTATGTGTTCATCAGATACTTTTCCCATCTATCTTTCGGGATCTTTATCATTAGTTCATGTTCCCAATCTTCTCTTAGTGCCTCTGTTGAGTGTAATTCTCTATTTAATATACTTTTATAAAAATATGATATTAGTTTCTGTGAATCAGCCTTAATATTCATTGCTTCTTCTAAAGGGTCTAAAAATACAGTTTGAAATCTATGTATATATTTCTTCATAAAGGCACATATCTGTATATATTTAAAATATTGATTATCATTCAGTTTAAATTTTGATTTTAATTGTTGAAATGAT